>NC_069505.1:626325650-626625650 GCF_027579735.1 Bombina bombina
TAACCTCATATTACACACACTGTACCCTCATACACAAAATATAAATATACCCTCATATTACACACAGTACCCCTCATACACAATATATAAATATACCCTCATATTACACACAGTGTACCCCTCATACACAATATATAAATATACCCTCATATTACACACACACTGTACCCCCATACACAATATATAAATATACCCTCATATTACACACACTGTACCCCTCATACACAATATATAAATATACCCTCATATTACACACAGTGTACCCCTCATACACAATATATAAATATACCCTCATATTACACACACTGTACCCCTCATACACAATATATAAATATACCTTCATATTACACACACACAGTGTACCCCTCATACACAATATATAAATATACCCTCATATTACACACAGTGTACCCCTCATACACAATATATAAATATACCCTCATATTACACACACTGTACCCCTCATACACAATATATAAATATACCCTCATATTACACACAGTGTACCCTCATACACAATATATAAATATACCCTCATATTACACACACTGTACCCCCATACACAATATATAAATATACCCTCGTATTACACACAGTGTACCCCTCATACACAATATATAAATATACCCTCATATTACACACACTGTACCCTCATACACAATATATAAATATACCCTCATATTACACACACTGTACCCCTCATACACAATATATAAATATACCCTCATATTACACACACTGTACCCCTCATACACAATATATAAATATACCCTCATATTACACACACTGTACCCCCATACACAATATATAAATATACCCTCATATTACACACACTGTACCCCTCATACACAATATATAAATATACCCTCATATTACACACACTGTACCCCTCATACACAATATAAATATACCCTCATATTACACACACTGTACCCCTCATACACAATATATAAATATACCCTCATATTACACACACTGTACCCCTCATACACAATATATAAATATACCCTCATATTACACACAGTGTACTCCTCATACACAATATATAAATATACCCTCATATTACACACAGTGTTCCCCTCATACACAATATATAAATATACCCTCATATTACACACACTGTACCCTCATACACAATATACCCTCATATTACACACACTGTACCCCTCATACACAATATATAAATATACCCTCATATTACACACACTGTACCCTCATACACAATATACCCTCATATTACACACACTGTACCCCTCATACACAATATATAAATATACCCTCATATTACACGCACTGTACCCCTCATACACAATATATAAATATACCCTCATATTACACACACTGTACCCCTCATACACAATATATAAATATACCCTCATATTACACGCACTGTACCCCTCATAAACAATATATAAATATACCCTCATACACAATATATAAATATACCCTCATATTACACACAGTGTACTCCTCATACACAATATATAAATATACCCTCATATTACACACACAGTACCCCTCATACACAATATATAAATATACCCTCATATTACACGCACTGTACCCTCATACACAATATATAAATATACCCTCATATTACACACACTGTACCCCTCATACACAGTATATAAATATACCCTCATATTACACGCACTGTACCCTCATACACAATATATAAATATACCCTCATATTACACACACTGTACCCCTCATACACAATATATAAATATACCCTCATATTACACACAGTGTACTCCTCATACACAATATATAAATATACACTCATATTACACACACTGTACCCCCATACACAATATATAAATATACCCTCATATTACAGACACTGTACCCCTCATACACAATATATAAATATACCCTCATATTACACACACTGTACCCCTCATACACAATATATAAATATACCCTCATATTACACACACTGTACCCCTCATACACAATATATAAATATACCCTCATATTACACACAGTGTACTCCTCATACACAATATATAAATATACCCTCATATTACACACACTGTACCCCCATACACAATATATAAATATACCCTCATATTACAGACACTGTACCCCTCATACACAATATATAAATATACCCTCATATTACACACACTGTACCCCTCATACACAATATATAAATATACCCTCATATTACACACACTGTACCCTCATACACAA
Source organism: Bombina bombina (assembly GCF_027579735.1). Taxonomy (NCBI): domain Eukaryota; kingdom Metazoa; phylum Chordata; class Amphibia; order Anura; family Bombinatoridae; genus Bombina; species Bombina bombina. Next base: position 626,327,847 of record NC_069505.1, read on the forward strand.
TATATAAATATACCCTCATATTACACACACTGTACCCCTCATACACAATATATAAATATACCCTCATATCACACACACACACTGTACCCCCATACGCAATATATAAATATACCCTCATATTACACACACTGTACCCCTCATACACAATATATAAATATACCCTCATATTACACACACTGTACCCCTCATACACAATATATAAATATACCCTCATATTACACACACTGTACCCCTCATACACAATATATAAATATACCCTCATATTACACACACTGTACCCTCATACACAATATATAAATATACCCTCATATTACACACAGTGTACCCCTCATACACAATACATAAGTATGCCCTCATATTACACACACTGTACCCCTCATACACAATATATAAATATATCCTCATATTACACACACTGTACCCCTCATACACAATATATAAATATACCCTCATATTACACACACAGTACCCCTCATACACAATATATAAATATACCCTCATATTACACACACAGTACCCCTCATACACAATATATAAATATACCATCATATTACACACACTGTACCCCTCATACACAATATATAAATATACCCTCATATTACACACACTGTACCCCCATACACAATATATAAATATACCCTCATATTACACACACTGTACCCCTCATACACAATATATAAATATACCCTCATATTACACACACTGTACCCCTCATACACAATATATAAATAGATCCTCATATTACACACACACTGTACCCCTCATACACAATATATAAATATACCCTCATATTACACACAGTGTGCTCCTCATACACAATATATAAATATACCCTCATATTACACACAGTGTGCTCCTCATACACAATATATAAATATACCCTCATATTACACACACTGTGCCCCTCATACACAATATATAAATATACCCTCATATTACACACAGTGTGCCCCTCATACACAATATATAAATATACCCTCATATTACACACACTGTACCCCTCATACACAATATATAAATATACCCTCATATTACACACACTGTACCCTCATACACAATATATAAATATACCCTCATATTACACACACAGTACCCCTCATACACAATATATAAATATACCCTCATATCTCACACTGTACCCCCATACGCAATATATAAATATACCCTCATATTACACACACTGTACCCCTCATACACAATATATAAATATACCCTCATATTACACACAGTGTACCCCTCATACACAATATATAAATATATCCTCATATTACACACAGTGTACCCCTCATACACAATATATAAATATATCCTCATATTACACACAGTGTACCCCTCATACACAATATATAAATATACCCTCATATTACACACAGTGTGCCCCTCATACACAATATATAAATATACCCTCATATTACACACTGTACCCCTCATACACAATATATAAATATACCCTCATATTACACACACTGTACCCCTCATACACAATATATAAATATACCCTCATATTACACACAGTACCCCTCATACACAATATATAAATATACCCTCATATTACACTCACTGTACCCCTCATACACAATATATAAATATACCCTCATATTACACACACTGTACCCCTCATACACAATATATAAATATACCCTCATATTACACGCACTGTACCCCTCATACACAATATATAAATATACCCTCATATTACACACACTGTACCCCTCATACACAATATATAAATATACCCTCATATTACACACACTGTACCCTCATACACAATATATAAATATACCCTCATATTACACACACTGTACCCTCATACACAATATATAAATATACCCTCATATTACACACACTGTACCCCTCATACACAATATATAAATATACCCTCATATTACACACAGTGTGCCCCTCATACACAATATATAAATATACCCTCATATTACACACACTGTACCCTCATACACAATATATAAATATACCCTCATATTACACACACTGTACCCCTCATACACAATATATAAATATACCCTCATATTACACACACTGTACCCTCATACACAAAATATAAATATACCCTCATATTACACACACTGTACCCCTCATACACAATATATAAATATACCCTCATATTACACACAGCTGTACCCTCATACACAATATATAAATATACCCTCATATTACACACACTGTACCCCTCATACACAATATATAAATATACCCTCATATTACACACACTGTACCCCTCATACACAATATATAAATATACCCTCATATTACACACAGTGTACCCCTCATACACAATATATAAATATACCCTCATATTACACACACTGTACCCCTCATACACAATATATAAACATACCTTCATATTACACACACACAGTGTACCCCTCATACACAATATATAAATATACCCTCATATTACACACAGTGTACCCCTCATACACAATATATAAATATACCCTCATATTACACACACTGTACCCCTCATACACAATATATAAATATACCCTCATATTACACACAGTGTACCCCTCATACACAATATATAAATATACCCTCATATTACACACACTGTACCCCCATACACAATATATAAATATACCCTCGTATTACACACAGTGTACCCCTCATACACAATATATAAATATACCCTCATATTACACACACTGTACCCCTCATACACAATATATAAATATACCCTCATATTACACACACTGTACCCCTCATACACAATATATAAATATACCCTCATATTACACACACTGTACCCCTCATACACAATATATAAATATACCCTCATATTACACACACTGTACCCCCATACACAATATATAAATATACCCTCATATTACACACACTGTACCCCTCATACACAATATATAAATATACCCTCATATTACACACACTGTACCCCTCATACACAATATATAAATATACCCTCATATTACACACACTGTACCCTCATACACAATATATAAATATACCCTCATATTACACACACTGTACCCTCATACACAATATATAAATATACCCTCATATTACACACAGTGTACTCCTCATACACAATATATAAATATACCCTCATATTACACACAGTGTTCCCCTCATACACAATATATAAATATACCCTCATATTACACACACTGTACCCTCATACACAATATACCCTCATATTACACACACTGTACCCCTCATACACAATATATAAATATACCCTCATATTACACACACTGTACCCTCATACACAATATACCCTCATATTACACACACTGTACCCCTCATACACAATATATAAATATACCCTCATATTACACGACACGTGTACCCCTCATACACAATATAAAAATATACCCTCATATTACACACACTGTTACCCCTCATACACAATATATAAATATACCCTCATATTTACACACAGTGTACCCCTCAAATACACAATATATAAATATACCCTCATATTACACACACTGTACCCCTCATACACAATATATAAATAATACCCTCATATTACACACACTGTACCCCTCATACACAATATATAAATATACCCTCATATTACACACAGTACCCCTCATACACAATATATAAATATACCCTCATATTACACGCACTGTACCCCTCATACACAATATATAAATATACCCTCATATTACACACACTGTACCCCTCATACACAATATATAAATATACCCTCATATTACACACACTGTACCCTCATACACAATATATAAATATACCCTCATATTACACACACTGTACCCCTCATACACAATATATAAATATACCCTCATATTACACACACTGTACCCCTCATACACAATATATAAATATACCCTCATATTACACACACTGTACCCCTCATACACAGTATATAAATATACCCTCATATTACACGCACTGTACCCCTCATACACAATATATAAATATACCCTCATATTACACACACTGTACCCCTCATACACAATATATAAATATACCCTCATATTACACACAGTGTACTCCTCATACACAATATATAAATATACACTCATATTACACACACTGTACCCCTCATACACAATATATAAATATACCCTCATATTACACACACTGTACCCCCATACACAATATATAATATACCCTCATATTACACACCTGTACCCCTCATACACAATATATAAATATACCCTCATATTACACACACTGTACCCCTCATACACAATATATAAATATACCCTCATATTACACACTGTACCCCTCATACACAATATATAAATATACCCTCATATTACACGCACTGTACCCCTCATACACAATATATAAATATACCCTCATATCACACACACACACTGTACCCCCATACGCAATATATAAATATACCCTCATATTACACACAATGTACCCCTCATACACAATATATAAATATACCCTCATATTACACACACTGTACCCCTCATACACAATATATAAATATACCCTCATATTACACACACTGTACCCTCATACACAATATATAAATATACCCTCATATTACACACACTGTACCCCTCATACACAATATATAAATATACCCTCATATCACACACACACACACTGTACCCCCATACGCAATATATAAATATACCCTCATATTACACACACTGTACCCCTCATACACAATATATAAATATACCCTCATATTACACACACTGTACCCCTCATACACAATATATAAATATACCCTCATATTACACACACTGTACCCTCATACACAATATATAAATATACACTCATATTACACACACTATACCCCTCATACACAATATATAAATATACCCTCATATTACACACTGTACCCTCATACACAATATATAAATATACCCTCATATTACACACAGTGTACCCCTCATACACAATACATAAGTATGCCCTCATATTACACACACTGTACCCCTCATACACAATATATAAATATATCCTCATATTACACACACTGTACCCCTCATACACAATATATAAATATACCCTCATATTACACACACAGTACCCCTCATACACAATATATAAATATACCCTCATATTACACAAACTGTACCCCTCATACACAATATATAAATATACCCTCATATTACACACAGTGTACCCCTCATACACAATATATAAATATACCCTCATATTACACACAGTGTGCCCCTCATACACAATATATAAATATACCCTCATATTACACACAGTGTTCCCCTCATACACAATATATAAATATACCCTCATATTACACACAGTGTACCCCTCATACACAATATATAAATATACCCTCATATTACACACAGTGTACCCCTCATACACAATATATAAATATACCCTCATATTACACACACTGTACCCTCATACACAATATATAAATATACCCTCATATTACACACAGTGTACCCCTCATACACAATATATAAATATACCCTCATATTACACACAGTGTTCCCCTCATACACAATATATAAATATACCCTCATATTACACACAGTACCCCTCATACACAATATATAAATATACCCTCATATTACACACAGTGTACCCCTCATACACAATATATAAATATACCCTCATATCACACACACTGTACCCTCATACACAATATACCCTCATATTACACACACTGTACCCCTCATACACAATATATAAATATACCCTCATATTACACACAGTGTGCCCCTCATACACAATATATAAATATACCCTCATATTACACACAGTGTGCCCCTCATACACAATATATAAATATACCCTCATATCACACACACACACTGTACCCCCATACACAATATATAAATATACCCTCATATCACACACACTGTAGCCCCATACGCAATATATAAATATACCCTCATATTACACACAGTGTGCCCCTCATACACAATATATAAATATACCCTCATATTACACACAGTACCCCTCATACACAATATATAAATATACCCTCATATTACACACAGTGTACCCCTCATACACAATATACCCTAATATTACACACAATATACGCTCATATAACACACAGTGTACCCCTCATACACAATATACCCTCATATTACACACACTGTACCCCTCATACACAATATACCCTAATATTACACACAATATACGCTCATATAACACACAGTGTACCCCTCATACACAATATACCCTCATATTACACACACTGTACCCCCATACACAATATACCCTAATATTACACACAATATACGCTCATATAACACACAGTGTACCCCTCATACACAATATACCCTAATATTACACACAATATACCCTCATATAACACACTGTAGCCCCATACACAATATACCCTCATATTACACAAAATATACCCTCATATAACACACACTGTACCCCCATACACAATATACCCTCATATAACACACACTGTACCCCCATACACAATATACCCTCATATAACACACACTGTACCCCCATACACAATATACCCTCATATAACACACAGTGTACCCCTCATACACAATATACCCTAATATTACACACAATATACCCTCATATAACACACTGTACCCCCATACACAATATACCCTCATATAACACAGTGTACCCCTCATACACAATATACCCTCATATTACACACAATATACCCTCATATAACACACACTGTTCCCCATACACAATATACCCTAATATTACACACAATATACCTCATATAACACACACTGTACCCCCATACACAATATGCCCTCATATAACACACAGTGTACCCCTTATACACAATATACCCTCATATAACACACACTGTACCCCCATACACAATATACCCTAATTGTACACAGAATATACGCTCATATAACACACTGTACCCCCATACACAATATACCCTCATATAACACAGTCAGACTGTACCCCCATACATACCTACCTAGCACATACATGAGCCCCCACCCTGTATAACAATGTCCTCCTATTACACAGATACCCGCCCCTTACCTGCTCCCTATGAGACAGCTGTTCCCCTTGTGGTATCTGCAGTATCCGCCTCTAACATCCCCTGATTGGCTCCGTCTATAATCCCTAGACTAATCACATTCTTGCTCCAGGTCACATGGGCAGAAGCTCAGCCCCGCTTACAGTGAACGTGTAATATGTGAGTGGGGCGGTGCAACGTGTCACGAGGGAGAGCGTGGGGGCTGTGGGAGGGGGACACATACCCTGCACAGTCCTGCCCTCTATGTCACTGGTGTGAGATCGCCACACGCTGTAGTGGGAAAGGCTGGTCTGCGAGTCTTTCTATTGTACACGTGTCTGCCATCTTGGTGGTGTGCGAAGCAGGAAATCTAAAGTCAAAATCAATAAACATAGATTGCCCAAAACAAAAATGGCCTCCAACGTGTTTCTTTTGCAGACATATGCCCTTAACAAAGATGGCAGATTCTGAGCTGTCATTTCCTGTCTGCCAACCTCAAACATGGCTGTCACAGCTAACTGCTTTATATATACACTAACCTGAGGTAAGGGAGAAATAATGTTACTAAATGGTGTACAATGATGTATTACTGTCTATTACATTACTGATATAACTGCTTTATATATACTAACCTGAGGTAAGGGAGAAATAATGTTACTAAATGGTGTACAATGATGTATTCCTGTCTATTACATTACTGATATAACTGCTTTATATACACTAACCTGAGGTAAGGGAGAAATAATGTTACTATATGGTGTACAATGATGTATTACTGTTTATTACATGACTGATCTAACTGCTTTATATATAACCTGAGGTAAGGGAGAAATAATGTTACTATATGGTGTACAATGATGTATTACTGTCTATTACATGACTGCTATAACTGTTTTATATATAACCTGAGGTAAGGGAGAAATAATGTTACTATATGGTGTACAATGATGTATTACTGTCTATTACATGACTGATATAACTGCTTTATATACACTAACCTGAGGTAAGGGAGAAATAATGTTACTATATGGTGTACAATGATGTATTACTGTTTATTACATGACTGATATAACTGCTTTATATATACACTAACCTGAGGTAAGGGAGAAATAATGTTACTATATGGTGTACAATGATGTATTACTGTCTATTACATGACTGATATAACTGCTTTATATACACTAACCTGAGGTAAGGGAGAAATAATGTTACTATATGGTGTACAATGATGTATTACTGTCTATTACATGACTGATATAACTGCTTTATATATACTAACCTGAGGTAAGGGAGAAATAATGTTACTATATGGTGTACAATGATGTATTACTGTCTATTACATGACTGATATAACTGCTTTATATATAACCTGAGGTAAGGGAGAAATAATGTTACTATATGGTGTACAATGATGTATTACTGTCTATTACATTACTGATATAACTGCTTTATATACACTAACCTGAGGTAAGGGAGAAATAATGTTACTATATGGTGTACAATGATGTATTACTGTCTATTACATGACTGATCTAACTGCTTTATATATAACCTGAGGTAAGGGAGAAATAATGTTACTATATGGTGTACAATGATGTATTACTGTTTATTACATGACTGATATAACTGCTTTATATATAACCTGAGGTAAGGGAGAAATAATGTTACTATATGGTGTACAATGATGTATTACTGTTTATTACATGACTGATCTAACTGCTTTATATATAACCTGAGGTAAGGGAGAAATAATGTTACTATATGGTGTACAGTGATGTATTACTGTTTATTACATGACTGATCTAACTGCTTTATATATAACCTGAGGTAAGGGAGAAATAATGTTACTATATGGTGTACAATGATGTATTACTGTTTATTACATGACTGATCTAACTGCTTTATATATAACCTGAGGTAAGGGAGAAATAATGTTACTATATGGTGTACAATGACGTATTACTGTCTATTACATGACTGCTATAACTGTTTTATATATAACCTGAGGTAAGGGAGAAATAATGTTACTATATGGTGTACAGTGATGTATTACTGTCTATTACATGACTGATATAACTGCTTTATATATAACCTGAGGTAAGGGAGAAATAATGTTACTATATGGTGTACAATGATGTATTACTGTTTATTACATGACTGATCTAACTGCTTTATATATAACCTGAGGTAAGGGAGAAATAATGTTACTATATGGTGTACAATGATGTATTACTGTCTATTACATGACTGCTATAACTGTTTTATATATAACCTGAGGTAAGGGAGAAATAATGTTACTATATGGTGTACAATGATGTATTACTGTCTATTACATGACTGATATAACTGCTTTATATATAACCTGAGGTAAGGGAGAAATAATGTTACTATATGGTGTACAATGATGTATTACTGACTATTACATGACTGATATAACTGCTTTATATATACTAACCTGAGGTAAGGGAGAAATAATGTTACTATATGGTGTACAGTGATGTATTACTGTCTATTACATGACTGCTATAACTGCTTTATATATAACCTGAGGTAAGGGAGAAATAATGTTACTATATGGTGTACAATGATGTATTACTGTCTATTACATGACTGATATAACTGCTTTATATATAACCTGAGGTAAGGGAGAAATAATGTTACTATATGGTGTACAGTGATGTATTACTGTCTATTACATGACTGATATAACTGCTTTATATATAACCTGAGGTAAGGGAGAAGTAATGTTACTATATGGTGTACAATGATGTATTACTGTCTATTACATGACTAATATAACTGCTTTATATATAACCTGAGGTAAGGGAGAAGTAATGTTACTATATGGTGTACAATGATGTATTACTTGTTATTACATGACTGATATAACTGCTTTTATATATAACCTGAGGTAAGGGAAAAATAATGTTACTATATCGTGTACAATGATGTATTACTGTCTATTACATGACTGATATAACTGTTTTATATACACTAACCTGAGGTAAGGGAGAAATAATGTTACTATATGGTGTACAGTGATGTATTACTGTCTATTACATGACTGATATAACTGCTTTATATATAACCTGAGGTAAGGGAGAAATAATGTTACTAAATGGTGTACAATGATGTATTACTGTCTATTACATGACTGATATAACTGCTTTATATACACTAACCTGAGGTAAGGGAGAAATAATGTTACTATATGGTGTACAATGATGTATTACTGTCTATTACATGACTGATATAACTGCTTTATATATAACCTGAGGTAAGGGAGAAATAATGCTACTATATGGTGTACAATGATGTATTACTGTCTATTACATGACTGATATAACTGCTTTATATATACACTAACCTGAGGTAAGGGAGAAATAATATTACTATATGGTGTACAATTATGTATTACTGTCTATTACATGACTGATATAACTGCTTTATATACACTAACCTGAGGTAAGGGAGAAATAATGTTACTATATGGTGTACAATGATGTATTACTGTCTATTACATGACTGATATAACTGCTTTATATATAACCTGAGGTAAGGGAGAAATAATGTTACTATATGGTGTACAATGATGTATTACTGTCTATTACATGACTGATATAACTGCTTTATATACACTAACCTGAGGTAAGGGAGAAATAATGTTACTATATGGTGTACAATGATGTATTACTGTCTATTACATGACTGATATAACTGCTTTATATATACACTAACCTGAGGTAAGGGAGAAATAATATTACTATATGGTGTACAATTATGTATTACTGTCTATTACATGACTGATATAACTGCTTTATATACACTAACCTGAGGTAAGGGAGAAATAATGTTACTATATGGTGTACAATGATGTATTACTGTCTATTACATGACTGATATAACTGCTTTATATATAACCTGAGGTAAGGGAGAAATAATGTTACTATATGGTGTACAATGATGTATTACTGTCTATTACATGACTGATATAACTGCTTTATATATAACCTGAGGTAAGGGAGAAATAATGTTACTATATGGTGTACAATGATGTATTACTGTCTATTACATGACTGATATAACTGCTTTTATATATAACCTGAGGTAAGGGAGAAATAATGCTACTATATGGTGTACAGTGATGTATTACTGTCTATTACATGACTGATATAACTGCTTTATATATAACCTGAGGTAAGGGAGAAATAATGTTACTATATGGTGTACAATGATGTATTACTGTCTATTACATGACTGATATAACTGCTTTATATATAACCTTAGGTAAGGGAGAAATAATGTTACTATATGGTGTACAATGATGTATTACTGTCTATTACATGACTGATATAACTGCTTTATATATAACCTGAGGTAAGGGAAAAATAATGTTACTATATGGTGTACAATGATGTATTACTGTCTATTACATGACTGATATAACTGTTTTTTATATACACTAACCTGAGGTAAGGGAGAAATAATGTTACTATATGGTGTACAGTGATGTATTACTGTCTATTACATGACTGATATAACTGTTTTATATACACTAACCTGAGGTAAGGGAGAAATAATGTTACTATATGGTGTACAGTGATGTATTACTGTCTATTACATGACTGATATAACTGCTTTATATATACACTAACCTGAGGTAAGGGAGAGATAATGTTACTCTATGGTGTACAATGATGTATTACTGTCTATTACATGACTGACACTCATGTTTTATAGTTTATTGTGGTCATTTTGCGGTTTATTAATCAGGGGGTTGGAGGGCAAGCTGATTCTGAGCGGGGATGGAATTCGTTAGGGAATAGGTAAGAATGGGGAAGGGTGCGAGATAAGTGGTTGCATTGAAAGGGTTAATGTGGGGACTGCACAGTGAGGAGCATAAATGGTGACTGCACGGAATGGGGATAAATTAGAGATGACGCAGGAGAAAGATCATTCTTAATTTGCTAAGGAAAGGGTTAATTTAGGAAATGTAGTTAAAGGGAGGGATGGGGAGAAAAGGGGTTAATGTAGTTCTTGCAGGGTGACTAATATTAGCATTGCATGGGTTTAGAGACTACACTGGAGATATATACATAGTTTGCTGAAAGGAAAGGGTTAATGTAGCAAATTTACTTATAGTGATGGGTAAGGGAGAAAGAGAGGTTAATATGGGACAGGGAGACTAATATTGGCATTGCAGGGGTTAATAGGAAAAGGGGTTAATAACTAATGGCATTGCAGGGGTTAATAGCAAAAAGGATTAAATTCAGTATGTTAATAAGCTGCAAATCAGCAATGATCAGCAGTACCTGGTAATTTACAACACTTGGGTACATTGCATGACCCTAATATAATGGAATAAATATTTTAAGAAAAAATAAAGTGCTACTGAAGCGGGTTCCCTACACTACAGAAAAAAAACAAATACATATTAAAAAAAAGCACACAGGAGAGTGAGGATTGATCTCTACACTACAGAAAAAAACAACAAATACATATTAAAAAAAAAAGCACACAAGAGAGTGAGGATTGATCTCTACACTACAGCAAAAAAAACAACAAAAAACATATTAAAAAAGCACACAATTCTTTGGACCAACCTGTACCAGAGTGAAGAGAAAAGTATGGAGAAGGGAAGGAGCGGCTCATGATCTGACGCATACCACATTAGCTGTAATACATGATAGAGGCAGTGTTATGGCATGGGCATGTATGGCTGCCAATGGAACTGCCTCACTAGTTTTTATTGGTTATATAACTGACAGAAGTAAAAGGGTTAATTCTGTAGTGTATAGGCCTATGCTGTTTGCTCAGACTAAGCCCAATGTTTCAAAAGTGAAAGGGCGGCACTTCACAGATGAACAATGACCCAAAGCATAAAGTAAAAGAAACCAAAGAGCTTTTCAAGAAAAAAAGTGAAATATTCTTCTCACCTGACCTCAACCTAACTGAACATGCATTGCACTTACTGAACACAAACAAGCAGCAATGTAAGACAGCTGTAGTATAGACCCGGTAAAACCCAGAACCTGATCATGTCTATAGGTTCCAGACTTCAGGCTGTCATTTACTGCAATTGATGCTTCAACCAAGTATGAAGAGCGTTAATTTTAATTATAATTATGTTAGTTTGTCCAATTGCTTTTGAGCCCCTGAAAATGGGGGGACTGTCTGACTATTGCGCCAATTCGTAACTGTTTGCAAAATATTTTTGTTAAACCTATTGACTTGAAGCTGCCGGTCTGCACTTTAATATTTGCATGTTGATTGCTTTATTTCAAAGGCTCTGTGGTGGTGTACAGAGAAAAAATTCTGAAAATTGTATCACTGTCCTAATACATATGGACCTAACTGTGTGTGTGTCTGTATGGATATATATTTATAGGTGTATATGTTATCTCCCTATATAACTGATATACCCTTCTCACTCTTTATAGGTGTATACGCATTAGAAGATATTGGTCAACCGCCAAATGCAATCATCAATTCTTGAAGTATTTGGTAAATAAACTTTGATGACGAAGACTTTGCTAAATCAAACATCTGAGGTCTGCACAAGGTCTAATAATTTTTCAAATAATGTTCTTATGTGTACAGTTAAGTATTGAGCTTGGTGATATCTCAAGAAACGATCTATAGTGACCACTGGTTATTAACTAAAAATAAATATCTCTGAGAGCCCATGGACACACCCACCCACATGACCAGAAAAAGGTCACTGGAGCAAACGTGTTTTTTTTCATTTTACAGGTCAATTTATGTCCTTCGGTGGTACTGTATTTATGTAAATTAAAATTCTAGGCCAAAATTATATCATCCTAAGGAAGAAATGGAATTTGATGACATCGCAGTTTACTTCTACAAGGAGGAGTGGGAGTGCTTAAGCGCACAGCAGAAGGAACTTTACAAGGATGTGATGCTGGAGAATTATGAAAACCTCCGATCTTTAGGTAACACTTATTCAGACTAATTGTAATATAAGAAGTGTGTCAGACAACAAACAGTATATCAATAGTTTTATTGCTTCTTACGGAAACAACATTCTAGTTTGGTTACAGCTTAATATGTTACCCCTATTTGTTATTCTCAATGTTAGCTACTTAGGTTTTACTTGTGTCACAACTTTTTAAAAATATCTTACAACATAGTAAAAAACATTTAGACCTGGATCACCTAAATGTTTCCTCTACATGTCCTCCATATAATACAGGATTTGTAATCCCTTTCACATAATCTTTCAATTGTTTGATGTATGAGTTATTGCAAACAACTTCCATTTGTGTATATAACTGAGAAAGCCTTGAAATATATCTGTACAGGTCATGTGAAATTGAAGCCTTCACTTGTTTCAAAGATAGAACAAGGTGAAGAGCCGTATGTGACGTGCCATCTAACAGAAGAGAAGCCTTCTCTGGAAACATACAAAGGTAAATATCTCATTTCCATATCAACCCAGAAAGGAAGATCTCAAATATTGGTACTTTTTGTTCCCAGTCTCCATATACATATATAATCAATCAAAACATTAAATCCTCCTAGTTCCATCCAAAATGTGACATAAAAGACTAATGTGGAGTCAACTACGTATAAAACAGATAAGGGGGCTCCCAAAACCTGAAAGCCTAATGTATTTAAGGTCAATGAATCCCAAAGATGAGGCAGATCCTCTAGAGACATGGGATATTGTATAAAAAAAGAATAAAGCTAATTACCAAGCCAAGAGAAAGGGTGTATACAGGGAGAAAGCTAATCACCCAGCGATAGTCTCATATAAAGCTAATTACCAAGCCAAGAGAGAGGGTGTAATACAGGGAGAAAGCAACCAGCTAATCACCCAGCGATAGTCTCAGGATTCCTCAATCTGTCCGGGATCCAAGAGAGAGGGTGTAATACAGGGAGAAAGCAACCAGCTAATCACCCAGCGATAGTCTAAGGATTCCTCAATCTGTCCGGGATCCAAGAGAGAGGGTGTATACAGGGAGAAAGCTAATCACCCAGCGATAGTCTCATATAAAGCTAATTACCAAGCCAAGAGAGAGGGTGTAATACAGGGAGAAAGCAACCAGCTAATCACCCAGCGATAGTCTCAGGATTCCTCAATCTGTCCGGGATCCAAGAGAGAGGGTGTAATACAGGGAGAAAGCAACCAGCTAATCACCCAGCGATAGTCTAAGGATTCCTCAATCTGTCCGGGATCCAAGAGAGAGGGTGTATACAGGGAGAAAGCTAATCACCCAGCGAGTCTCAGGATTCCTCAATCTGTCCGGGATCCAAGAGAAAGGGTGTATACTGGGAGAAAGCTAATCACCCAGCGATAGTCTCAGGATTCCTCAATCTGTCCGGGATCCAAGAGAAAGGGTGTATACTGGGAGAAAGCTAATCACCCAGCGATAGTCTCATATAAAGCTAATTACCAAGCCAAGAGAGAGGGTGTATACAGGGAGAAAGCAACCAGCTAATCACCCAGCGATAGTCTCAGGATTCCTCAATCTGTCCGGGATCCAAGAGAGAGGGTGTATACAGGGAGAAAGCTAATCACCCAGCGATAGTCTCATATAAAGCTAATTACCAAGCCAAGAGAGAGGGTGTATACAGGGAGAAAGCAACCAGCTAATCACCCAGCGATAGTCTCAGGATTCCTCAATCTGTCCGGGATCCAAGAGACAGGGTGTAATACAGGGAGAAAGCTAATCACCCAGCGATAGTCTAAGGATTCCTCAATCTGTCCGGGATCCAAGAGAGAGGGTGTAATACAGGGAGAAAGCTAATCACCCAGCGATAGTCTCATATAAAGCTAATTACCAAGCCAAGAGAGAGGGTGTATACAGGGAGAAAGCTAATCACCCAGCGATAGTCTAAGGATTCCTCAATCTGTCCGGGATCCAAGAGAGAGGGTGTATACAGGGAGAAAGCTAATCACCCAGCGATATTCTAAGGATTCCTCAATCTGTCCGGGATCCAAGAGAGAGGGTGTATACAGGGAGAAAGCTAATCACCCAGCGATATTCTAAGGATTCCTCAATCTGTCCGGGATCCAAGAGAGAGGGTGTATACAGGGAGAAAGCTAATCACCCAGCGATATTCTAAGGATTCCTCAATCTGTCCGGGATCCAAGAGAGAGGGTGTATACAGGGAGAAAGCTAATCACCCAGCGATAGTCTCATATAAAGCTAATTACCAAGCCAAGAGAGAGGGTGTATACAGGGAGAAAGCTAATCACCCAGCGAGTCTCAGGATTCCTCAATCTGTCCGGGATCCAAGAGAAAGGGTGTATACAGGGAGAAAGCTAATCACTCAGCGATAGTCTCATATAAAGCTAATCACCCAGCGATAGTCTAAGGATTCCTCAATCTGTCCGGGATCCAAGAGAGAGGGTGTATACAGGGAGAAAGCTAATCACTCAGCGATAGTCTCATATAAAGCTAATTACCAAGCCAAGAGAGAGGGTGTATACAGGGAGAAAGCTAATCACCCAGCGATATTCTAAGGATTCCTCAATCTGTCCGGGATCCAAGAGAGAGGGTGTATACAGGGAGAAAGCTAATCACCCAGCGATATTCTAAGGATTCCTCAATCTGTCCGGGATCCAAGAGAGAGGGTGTATACAGGGAGAAAGCTAATCACCCAGCGATATTCTAAGGATTCCTCAATCTGTCCGGGATCCAAGAGAGAGGGTGTATACAGGGAGAAAGCTAATCACCCAGCGATATTCTAAGGATTCCTCAATCTGTCCGGGATCCAAGAGAGAGGGTGTATACAGGGAGAAAGCAAACAGCTAATCACCCAGCGATAGTCTAAGGATTCCTCAATCTGTCCGGGATCCAAGAGAGAGGGTGTATACAGGGAGAAAGCTAATCACCCAGCTATAGTCTCATATAAAGCTAATTACCAAGCCAAGAGAGAGGGTGTATACAGGGAGAAAGCTAATCACCCAGCGATATTCTAAGGATTCCTCAATCTGTCCGGGATCCAAGAGAGAGGGTGTATACAGGGAGAAAGCAACCAGCTAATCACCCAGCGATAGTCTAAGGATTCCTCAATCTGTCCGGGATCCAAGAGAGAGGGTGTATACAGGGAGAAAGCTAATCACCCAGCGATAGTCTCATATAAAGCTAATTACCAAGCCAAGAGAGAGGGTGTATACAGGGAGAAAGCTAATCACCCAGCGATAGTCTCATATAAAGCTAATCACCCAGCGATAGTCTCATATAAAGCTAATTACCAAGCCAAGAGAGAGGGTGTATACAGGAGAAAGCTAATCACCCAGCGATAGTAACATAGTAGATAAGGTTGAAAAAAGACTGAAGTCCATCGAGTTCAACCTATACAAATCTAAAATACTTACAAAAAGCTCCAGTTAAGCTTAAATAACCCCATTAAAATGTGACCCATTTAATACTAGCAATCATATCCATGAATTTTGTTTATATACAGAAATTTATCCAGACTATTTTTAAATGTATCTATGGTATTGGCATTCACTACCTCCTTTGGTAATGAGTTCCACAATTTTATTGCTCTTACAGTGAAAAAACGTTTCCGTTGCAGGAGATTAAATCTCCTTTCCTCCAACCTTAAATTATGACCTCTTGTCAGAAACAATAGTCTCATATAAAGCTAATTACCAAGCCAAGAGAGAGGGTGTATACAGGGAGGAAGCTAATCACCCAGCGATAGTCTCATATAAAGCTAATTACCAAGCCAAGAGAGAGGGTGTATACAGGGAGGAAGCTAATCACCCAGCGATAGTCTAAGGATTCCTCAATCTGTCCGGGATTTGCTACCACCAAGACGTCCGGAAGATACAATATACTTCTAATAGCAACATTGTAAAAACTGTTCAAAGACCCATAAAACCCTCTAGATAGCTCTGTGCCTCCATTCTCTCTCAATTTCTTTTTAATTTCACCGAAACTTACATAAAGGTCAAAATAACTCGTATGATTCAGATAGAGCAGGTCATTTTAAACTTTTTTTTTTTTTTTTTAACTTTCCAATTTACTTCTATTCTCTAATTTGTTTTGTTCTCTTGGCATCATTTGTTGAAAAGCATATCTAGGTAGGCTCAAGAGCAGCAATGCACTACTGGGGACTAGCTGCTGATTGGTGGCTGCACATATATGCCTCTTGTCATTGGCTCACTCAATGTGTTCAGCTAGCTCCCAGTAGTGTATTGCTGCTGCTGCTTCAATAAAATATACCAAGAGAATTAAGCACATTGAATAATAGAAGTAAACTAGGAGCTTGTTTAAAACTGTATGTTCTATCTGAATCATTAAACACAATGAGGTGGTAATATAAAATGATAAACTGTATATATAAAAAAACTCTGCAAAATACTTTCATTATTTATTTTGTCCCCTTTTCCTGTAATTGCATTCTGACATTGTGAGCTTTTCAGCTCCTGTTTGAAATGGAACTACATTACACTGTTATATTCCACACAGCCATTGGCTGCACACTCCAGTGACCTATTTATAACTGTCCCTAATTGGCCACAGCAGAGAAGGTAACCTAAGTTATAACATGGCCGCTCCCATTGTTTTATAGACACTAAAACTTACACTTATTTTGTCACTATTTAAACAGCTAAGGAAACTTTATAAATACAGCTACAGGTTATTCTCAGACTAATCTTTTCTTTGAATGCATCATTCTATCTAGTATTTAGTGTTTAATGTCCCATTAAAGGGACATGAAACCCAATTTTTTTTCTTTTATGATTCAGATAGAGAATACTATTTTAAACAACTTTCTAATTTACTTCTATTATCTAATTTGTTTAATTATCTTGGTATCTGTTGAAGGTGCAGCGATGCACTAATGGTTTCTAACTGAACTCATAGGTCAGCCAATCACAATCGATATATATATGCAGCAACCAATCAACAGCTAGAACCTAGGTTATCTGCTGCTCATGAGCTTGCCTAGATAAACATTTCAGCAAAGGATAACAAGAGAAGGAAGCAAATTAAATAATAGAAGTAAATTGCAAAGTTATTTAAAATTGTATTCTCTATCTGAATCATGAAATACAATTTTTGGCTTTCATGTCCCTTTAACTTCCTCTTTGTACTGGCACTTACAATTATAGCAAAGGCCAGCAGAGTGCACTCTTCAGATACGTTTGTCAAATTCAATTCTAAACGTTAAAGTGCCATGAAACAGGTTGAGATCTGTGCAAATCCTAAAAGGGCTAATTCATTTAAAATAGTTTGCATAAAAAAATTGTTTAAAAATTGCCGGCAAGTATATTAAAATAATTTTAAAAAATAAGCAAAATTAGTTACATAGCTAAGCCGCCTGGAGCAGCTAACTTCACCCCTCTTATCAGTGTTTAGACACAGACAATGGCCTCTAGTTATCAACGTGTCTACTTACCTGCCTTCGCCGGCCCCAATACGCCCGCCTAAGCTCGCCTCACATCGCCGCCGCGGACCTGAATACGTTCGCCAAAGTTATAAAAAAAGCTGTCAAAAAGCCGTGCACCAAGTACGGGGCGATGAGCAGCGGACTGTAATAGTTATCACTCATCCGATCTCGCTGCTCTTCGGCTTTTTCCCAGCTTTATTGATAAGCTGTCACTAAGCACCCACACTAAACTACACTGTTCTACCCCCTATACCGCTGCCCCCGGAGCCCCCCGCAACTAAATAAAGTTATTAACCCCTAAACTGCCGCTCCTAGACCCCGCCGCAACTATAATAAATGTATTAACCCCTAAACCGCCGCTCCCGGACCGCGCCACCACCTACATAATACCTATTAACCCCTATCCTGCCCCCCCATACCGCCGCCACCTATAATAAATTTATTAACCCCTATCCTGCGGATCCCGGACCCCGCCGCAACTAAATAAATTGTTTAACCCCTAAACCGCCGCTCCCGGACCCCGCCGCCACCTATATTAAACTTATTAACCCCTATCCTGCCCCCCCTACACCGTCGCCACCTATAATAAAATTATTAACCCCTAAACCTAAGTCTAACACTAACCCTAACACCCCCTAACTTAAATATTAATTAAATAAATCTAAATAAATATTACTCTTATTAAATTAATTATTCCTATTTAAAACTAAATACTTACCTGTAAAATAAACCCTAAGATAGCTACAATGTAATTAATAATTACATTGTAGCTATTTTAGGATTTATATTTATTTTACAGGTAACTTTGTATTTATTTTAACTAGGTACAATAGCTATTAAATAGTTATTAACTATTTAATAACTATTGTACCTAGTTAAAATAAATCCTAACCTAAGTTACATTTAAACCTAACACTACACTATCATTAAATAAATTAAATTAATTAACTACAATTACCTACAATTAAATACAATTAAATAAACTAACTAAAGTACAAAAAATAAAAAAAGATTACAAGATTTTTAGGATAGTTTCACCTAATCTAAGCCCCCTAACAAAATAACAAAGCCCCCCAAAATAAAAAAATGCCCTACCCTATTCTAAATTACAAAAGTTAACAGCTCTTTTACCAGCCCTTAAAAGGGCATTTTGCTGGGGCATGCCCCAAAGTAAACAGCTCTTTTGCATGTAACCAAAAATACAACCCCCCAACATTAAAACCCACCACCCACATACCCACCACCCACATACCCCTACTCTAACCCAAACCCCCCTTAAATAAACCTAACACTACCCCCCTGAAGATCACCCTACCTTGAGACGTCTTCACCCAGCCGGGCGCCAGTGGTCATCCGATCCGTCCAGTAGTCTTCATCCTATCCGGGCAGAAGAGGACATCCGGACCGGCAGACATCTTCATCCAAGCGGCATCTTCTATCTTCATCCATCCAAGATGGCGTCCCTCGAATTCCGATTGGCTGATAGGATTCTATCAGCCAATCGGAATTAAGGTAGGAACAATCTGATTGGCTGATGCAATCAACCAATCGGATTGAAGTTCAATCCGATTGGCTGATCCAATGAGCCAATAGGATGCTATCAGCCAATCAGATTGAAGTTCAATCAGATTGGCTCATTGGATCAGCCAATCGGATTGAACTTCAATCCGATTGGTTGATTGCATCAGCCAATCAGATTTTTCCTACCTTAATTCCGATTGGCTGATAGGATTCTATCAGCCAATCGGAATTCGAGGGACGCCATCTTGTATGACGTCCCTTAAAGGAACCTTCATTCGTCGTTAGTCGTCGGTCTGGAAGGATGCTCCACGCCGGAGGTCTTGAAGATAAAGCCGCTCCTCGTCGGATGGATGAAGATAGAAGATGCCGCTTGGATGAAGATGTCTGCCGGTCCAGATGTCCTCTTCTGCCCGGATAGGATGAAGACTTCTGCCGGTATGGATGTCCTCTTCTGGCCCATCGGATGAAGACTACTGGACGGATCAGATGACCACTGGTGCCCGGCTGGGTGAAGACGTCTCAAGGTAGTGTGATCTTCAGGGGGGTAGTGTTAGGTTTATTTAAGGGGGGTTTGGGTTAGAGTAGGGGTATGTGGGTGGTGGGTTTTAATGTTCGGGGGGGGTTGTATTTTTTGTTACATGCAAAAGAGCTGTTTACTTTGGGGCATGCCCCGCAAAAGGCCCTTTTAAGGGCTGGTAAAAGAGCTGTTAACTTTTGTAATTTAGAATAGGGTAGGGCATTTTTTTTATTTTGGGGGGCTTTGTTATTTTATTAGGGGGCTTAGATTAGGTGTAATTAGCTTAAAAATCTTGTAATTTTTTTTTATTTTTTGTACTTTAGTTAGTTTATTTAATTGTAGTTAATTAATTTAATTTATTTAATGATAGTGTAGTGTTAGCTTTAATTGTAACTTAGGTTAGGATTTATTTCACAGCTAATTTTGTATTTCTTTTAGCTAGGTCGTTATTAAACAGTTAATAACTATTTAATAACTATTGTACCTAGTTAAAATAAATACAAAGTTACCTGTAAAATAAATTATAAATCCTAAAATAGCTACAATGTAATTACATTGTAGCTATCTTAGGGTTTATTTTACAGGTAAGTATTTAGTTTTAAATAGGAATAATTAATTTAATAAGAGTAATATTTATTTAGATTAATTTAAGTTAGGGGGTGTTAGGGTTAGTGTTAGACTTAGGTTTAGGGGTTAATAATTTTATTATAGGTTGCGGCGGTGTAGGGGGGGCAGGATAGAGGTTAATAACTTTATTATAGGTGGCGGCGGTATAGGGGGGGCAGGATAGGGGTTAATAGGTATTATGTAGGTGGCGGCGGGGTCCGGGAGCGGCGGGTTAGGGGTTAAGTAGTCAGATTGTGCCGAACTTGTGTTTGGAACATCTGGAGTGACGTAAGAATCGATCTGTGTCGGACTGAGTCCGGCGGATCGAAGCTTACGTCACTATATTCTACTTTTGCCGGTGTGTAGGGCTTGATAACTAAGGCGAATCAGCCTCGCCACAAATACGCTGCGGAATTCCAGCATATTTTAGGTTGACGGCTTGATAACTAGAGGCCAATGTAGTTCAACTGAGTTTACAGCTTCTAAGCAGCTCCAACAGATGCATATTCACTTCTGCATTTTACCAAAACAACAAAATATATGGGTACAGCCATCAAAGGAATTGTGTGGGGGGAGTTAGAGCTTTACAATTCTGAAACTAAAAAGAAAGGGTTTATGGCGAGGCGCTGCAGTATGAATTTGCAGGTAAAGACACTACTATAAAGAATAATATGTACAGATACTGATATAAAAATCCAGTATAAAACCGTTTAAAAACTTACTTAGAAGCTCCCAGTTTAGCACTTTTGATTTGGTTGACTGAAACACCCACTGAAAGTAGACACTCCCCCCTCCCCTTCCTCTGCATATGAAAAGACCCCTTACACAAACAGGAATAGGTATATGTCAGTATTCTCCTAAAACTTTGGGGCTTGGTTAGGAGTCTTGAAATCAGCACAATGTTATTTAAAAATAAGCAAAACTATACATTTTTACAAAAACACTCCCAGACGTGCTATATAAATAGATCCTCTACAAAACATTTATGCAAAGAAAAATCTAGTGTATAATGTCCCTTTAACCCCTTGAGTGCTAATGACGGCTCTGAGCCGTCACAAATTGTCTCAGTCAGGTGCTAATGACGGCTCAGAGCCGTCGCTAGCACTCTTCCACTTTGAGGGAGATCTGGGGGCTCCCACCGGCTCCTACCCTGGCGATAGTGACAGTGTTAATTATAGGAGCAGGGGGCATGCTGCTTAGAAGCCTGTATCTCCGGCATCTAAGCAGCTACAGACCCCCAAGACCCACCGATAGAAAGGTAATCGCCTAACCTTTCCAACAGTCTTGAGGATCTGAAATAATTTAAAAAAAAAAAAAAGTTAAAAAAAATATATTTTTAGAAACCTTAGCACCCAGGTGGGAAAGTGTTTAGCACTCAAACGGTTAAAGTAACACAAAACTCAATTTTGCCCTTTCATGATTTAGACAGAGCAGCAATTTTAAATAACTTTCCAATTTACTTCTATTTAATTTTTTTGGTCTCTTGCTATCCTTTGTTGAAAGGGACACCTAGGTAGATGCAACTGCTGCTGATTGGTGGCTGCACATATGTCTCATATTATTGGCTTACCCAGAACATTCAGCTAGCTCTGAGTAGTGCATTGCTGCTTCTTCAACAAAGGATACCAAGAGTGATCCAAATTAGATAATTTTATTCTCAGTTTAATTAATGAAATAAAATGTTTTAGGGTGTCACGTCTCTTTAATATATATAGCTTAGAGTCGAGAAAGGGATTTAATAATACTGAGGCTAAAAGCATTTGTCACAAAAATAGCAACACTGGAACAAGAGTCTACAATCTCAGGTTTATGGTTGTAAGTTGATTCGTGGAATAGGTTTCTAGTAGCGGTGGTAAGGACAATGACTGTAAGGGAATTCAAGAATGCCTGGGATATGTATAAGGCTATCCTAAGATTGATCCATACTCTGCAGAAGGAAATAAGCACAGGCTTGATGGTCTCTTTGTCTCTTTCTCTTTTTTTTTCTCTCTCTCTTTTTTTTCTCTCTCTTTTTTTTTCTCTCTCTCTCTTTTTTTCTCTCTCTCTCTCTCCCTTCCTCCTTTCTGTTTTACTACCTCCTTGTTCATTATCCTTTCTACCACTACACAGTGTACTCCAATTATCTCGTTACTAGACCCGAGGGATCTGAAGTGCGACCTATTTTATTGATGCAATATAAACACAAGATAAACAATTAGATTCCTAAAAACTGTAATAATTTTAATTCAACACAAATATCAGAAGAAGAAAAAAATAGACATTTAACACTGTTTGATGCTATATGTATTTTCTTTTAGTAGGTGGCTCAGCAACGTGGGAAGCTGATATGGCTATTAAGAAATGTGTTCAAGAAACCAGTGAATTGTCAGACTGTCACAAAACCATGAATGTGATGCCGCATTATTACAGAGAGTATAAGTCACAACAGGTTGCACAGGAGAACGTTTATGCAGAAGAGAACATATTTACATGTTATGAATGTGGAAAATGTTTTACTCGAAAGACAAATCTTCGTGCACATATGATCATTCATACAGGAGGGAAGCCATTTACATGTTCTGTATGTGGAAAATGTTTTAAGAATAAATCATATGTTCTTAGACATCAGCGCATTCATTCAGGGGCAAAACCCTATACATGCTATGAATGTGGGAAATGTTTTAGATTGAAGGAATATCTTCTTGTTCATCAAGTGAACCATACTTTAGAAAAACCATTCTTATGTTCAGAATGTGGAAAATGTTTTACAGATAAACGATCCTTTCATAAACATAAAAGATTTCATACTGGAGAACGATTACATTCCTGTTCTGAATGTGGAAAACTTTTTACCAGCAACTCTGCTCTCATTGTACATCAGAAGATCCATACAGGAGAGAGACCCTTTGCATGTGTGGTATGTGGGAAATGTTTTAGAGTGGAACATTCTCGTGATTATCATCAATCGACCCATGCAGGAGCAAAACCTTTTTCTTGTTTAGAATGTGGTAAATGTTTTAGAGTTAAGAAATCGCTCCTCAACCATCAAACAATCCATACAGGAATGAAACCGTTTTCATGTTCAGAATGTGGACAATCATTCACTGTAAAACAATCGCTTCTTCATCATAAAAGATTGCATACTGGAATGAAGCCATATTCATGTTCTGAATGTGGGAAATGCTTCACAGTGAAAAAGTCTCTTGTTGAACATAAAAGAATTCACACAGGAGAGAAACCATTTTGTTGTTCTGAATGTGGGAAATGTTTCACGGTAAAACGATCTCTTGTTAAACACACAAAAATCCATATGGAACTTGACCTGTTTGAATGTTTTGAATGTGGAAAACACTTTAATAGCAGGTTATCTCTTGTTCTGCATCAGAAAAATCACAGAAAGGACAATTTGCTTAGCTGTAGTGAATGTGGGAAATGTTTTTTTAAAAATACAAAACTTGTTATTCATCAGAAACTCCACACAGAGAAAAAACTATTTGAATGTATGGAATGTGGGAAATGTTTTAAATTAAAAAATTATCTTACTAAACACCAGAAGGTTCATTTATAAGTACACTTTAGGGAATGTTTTATTTAAAAACATCATGTTGTCTTGTATATAATAATTTATTATAACGTGAACCCTTTTACTAAGATGTAAGGACAAGGAAATAATAGACTATATTTAAAGGGATATGAAACTCAGTTTTTTTTCTTTCATGATTAAGAACATGCAATTTTTAAACAACTTTACAATTTACCTTTATTATCTAATTTGCTTCAATCTCTTGATATCCTTTGTTGAAAAGCTTATCTAAATAAGAACAGTAGCTGCTGATTGGTGGCTGCACATAGATGCCACGTGTGATTGGCTCACCCATGTGATTTGCTATTTCTTCAACAAATGATAGTTGAAAAATGAAGCAAAGTAAATTAGAATTTTGTTTAAAATTGTATTCTCTATCTGAATCATTAAAGAAAATGTTTGGGTTTTATGTCCCTTTACAAACACATGAACAGTCTCAATAATCTTGTAGCTTAAAGGGACAGTCTACACAAAAACTTGTTTAAAACGATAGATGATGCCTTTACTATCCATTCCCCAGCTTTGCACAACCAACATTGTTAGAATAATATACTATATAACATTTAAACCTCTAAATTTCTGCCTGTTCAAAGGCTCTATTAACAGCCTCTTAATCACATGCTATTTTATTTGCTTTTCACTACAGCAGACTGATAGTTCACGTGGGCCATATAGATAACAATGTGTTCACGCCCGTTAAGTTATTTTTTTATTTAGCACAACACAATACTAAATGCAACTAAATAGATAATAAACAGTCAGTCATGTGATTAGGGGGCTGTCAGAAGATGCTTAGATAGAAGGTAAGCACAGAGATAAAAATAACTGTTGGGGAATGGGTAATAAAGGAATAATCTATCTTTTTAAAACAATAAAAATTCTGTTGTAGACTGTCCCTTTATGCTTTCCACCAAGAACTTTCTTGACATATATCAGTCTAATCTTACCTAAAAAGAGGACGGTTGAGCCTTAAACATACCAGGCAATTCTACTTTGAAGGAGAGACAAATACATAAAGATTGGCCTACTGTAGGCCAAGACAGGAAGGTGCAAAATGTATTTATTGGGATATGGTTTCACATTTATCTCAGCACTGTGGATTTATGTTATCACAATCTTATTCACAGGCCAAGTAAAGATGACAGACCTCTCCCATCTCAATAGAACCAAAATGTCCTTGAAAAGAAGACACTTTAGGAAAGGTGTAGGGTGACTATTAGACATCATTCTCCATTTTTCAACTCCTAGTCATATAGATCCTTATAAGGAAGAGAGAACAAAGGCTGGACATGATTAATGGGGATACTGGTTTGATCTACTTTGATTTGGAGGTCACAGTTGTTCAGGAGAGGATCTGTGTTTTGTACTGGGTAGTCCTTGATTTACAAATGTGTATTAGCAGATACAATGACTAAGAAAGACTTTCTGTGGAGTCCAATAAATAATTGTCCACAATACAATACAATAGTTTAAAGTTTATTTACTTTTTCTGCAAGATATAGACCGGTCAATGTCTTCTACCTAATGGATGAAGAACTCTGTAGTGGAAAATATATGTTGGTGTATTTATGTGGTGAACACACAGAACAAGCCTGTTGTGATAGATTTCCTATTATGTAGACTTGTTAAAATGAGTTATTTATGTGATTCATTGTTAGAATATATATATTGTATTGTGTTGTTCAATAAATGTTAGATCTTGGTACATCACAAACTGTATTTTCCTAATACACTATTGCTCAGAAAACATTTATTACAGCCTAAAACATACACAGCAATGTAGTTAGATCTCAGTTAGTATGATGCAAACATGAGCAGAGCTGGCAATAAAATAAATAAATGAGACGTAGCTAAGTAGAAGAAATGCATGATGGTCTATCAAGGCAAGATCTAAATTAGTAACAGATGGTGAATTTCCTATCCATTCTAATTACCTAAAGGTAAAAGAGATGAGTATTATTATTATCGGTTATTTGTAGAGCGCCAACAGATTCCGCAGCGCTATTGAGTAAGAATTAAATAAGAACGTTAATAGCTATTGAAATTGAAATGTTCAGTCTAGGTAATAGTTTCAACATGCAAAAGCGGCTATTTCAAATGAAAAAAATAAATGTGAAGGATATATTTGTAAATTGCAGCAATATCCAGAATGCAGTGCAGCCATAGTCCTAACTTTAAGCAATAATGTCACCTATCTAGATACTGATGACTTGCATCATTGATGTTATAAGTAGTTTAAGTGAGCTCTCAAAGCTTAACAATACAACAGAATACAACTAGGGTTGCCTCTGCTTTTGTTAGGGCCAGAGAAACTTGCCTTGTACCTTAATCAAAGAATTGATGTGGTCAGAATATCTCTTACACACTGTTTGATCAAATGCTATGTTATATCCTATTGACCAACCTTACCCAGTACAGCAAATGTAAATATGAAAACAGTATCCAGAAGCAGAAACCTCCACATCTCCTCTAATGTATTAATCTATGTTCAGTCTTGTTTTCATGATATATTTATTGTACCCTTGTACAAAGCTTTGTGTTTGAAATAAATAAAGTATATGTGTTTTGTAATGTGCATCTTGAATCTCCTATTTTGTTACACATAGAGTTTTTATGTAATATTTACCGGATATGCATATTGTCTAGTTCATTTAGTCTTCTCTGTGTAGTCCAAGGATTCACAGGTTGATTTATTATTATCAGTTTTTTTTTAGAGCGCCAACATGTTCCACAGCGCTAAAGACATGGGTCTAATATGCAAGGTGACAGTTATGAGAGACAAATGGATGTAGGGCCTTACCAAGAGTTTCACTGTTGTAAATCATCTCTCATGAAAGTGAACCACAAAGCAGATAGGCTCATAGGCTTATAGGCTAAGGGGGTTCAATAGGAAAATGTTAGTGTATATTATATGCATCCCTAAACAGTAGTGTCTTTAAGGAGCGCTTGAAAGTTTGAAAACTAGGGGAGAGTTGTGTAAAGTGAGACAGTGAGTTCCACAAAATCAGACCTCCTTGAGGGTATCTTCCAAAGCTAGTCAACTAAAGGCCAAAGACATGTAAACATGAATGCGCTAATAGATGAAAGAAGCCTCCTAGCTTTAGCTAGAACACAACGTTATCAGTAACCGGGCAAGGTAATGGGCTAGCAGTTACTATAGGCAGATAATGGCTAAATATGCAGTAAGCAAACAGTGGACCTAGAGGAACCATCAACTGATGACTGTTGCTGTTCTGCTCGTTGCCTAGGGGGGAGTTGGTTCCTCTCTGCGTGCGGCAGTGACGTCATCGTTGCATGCTTCCTCTGCGCCTATGTAAGTTACTCACTTGCTACCTATCACTGCCCAAGTAAAGGTGTTACTTAGTGTTCTCTTGGGTGTTATTATTGCTGTATGCTGGACTGCTATATTGTTGCTGATCTCTGCTTGTCTGACCTCTCTGCCTGTTAACCCCTAAACTGCTGGATTGATTTACTGTTGCCAAACCCTGCCTGCCTGACCATCCTTGTGGCTTACCTCTGGACTGCTTTATCGTTGCCAAACCCTGCCTGCCGGACCATTCTAGTGGTTTACCTTTGAACTGCTGATTCCCTGCCTGTTGCCGCCGAAGACTATCCTGCCTGTTGTGAGTGCGGCTTACCTCAACTTGCGAACTTTCTCTGCTCTGGGATATTCCCTATCATTTCGTCTTGACACTGGGATAAGAAGACTACTGGCCGGTGTGATAGTGGAGTATTCCACGAGCATTGCAATGACAGGTAAGCAGATACAGTGTTCAGGACACAAATTAACAGGTACAATGGACATGTAACAGGCCAATCAGAAAGCTAGCTGAATGCTACCAATGATGCCTGCTGCACAGATGATCAAAGTGTTGTGTAAATGCAGGGATCCCTTTTATAGGAAAACATGATGATGAATGTACAGAGAAGAAGGAAGAGGGAGCTCTATGCTATGAGCTTATTCTAAGAGATAGTAGAAAAAGGGCTGATGAATCAGTTTGCCAGTTTTTCTGGAACAACAGACACTTTCAGGTGGTTTGAGGATAACTAAACTAGATCTCCAGCTTATAAGCTGGGCCCAGGCACAGTGACATTATTGGATGTTTTGAAACTAATGGCTTCTTTGTTGGTCAGATTTTTGTGTGAGTCGGCAACAGACCAAAAGATTAGATGTCAGACCTAGAAATTATTATGGAGTAAATATGGGAAGCTCAGAGAAAGTGGCTGTTGCCAGGGAAATACAGGAACAGGTTCTAATGTGCTGTTAAGAAACCAGAATTTCACAGGATGTACCACACTAGGAGCAAAAACAGGAAACAGGAGAACTTGAGAAGAGAATCCATAATCACATTCAAGTCTAGAGGATGGAATCCATAATCACATTCAAGTCTAGAGGATGGAATCCATAATCACATTCAAGTCTAGAGGATGGAATCCATAATCGCATTCAAGTCTAGAGGATGGAAGCCATAATCACATTCAAGTCTAGAGGATGGAATCCATAATCACATTCAAGTCTAGAGGATGGAATCCATAATCACATTCAAGTCTAGAGGATGGACATTTTTCATGGCAACATTCTCTGATGGTCTATTTGTATCACATCAGCCAAAACGATCAGTGCCCCACTTATGATTAGGTAATTAAACGGACACTGAACCCCACAAAATGCTGTCATGATTCAGATAGAGCAGTCATTTTAAGCAACTTTTTAGTTTACTCCTATTATCAAATTGTCTTTGTTGTTTATTTGAAAGGCAGGGATGTAAGCTTAGGAGCCAGCCCATTTTTGGTTCAAAAATCGGCCAGCTCCTAAGCTTACATTTCTGCTTCTTAAATAAAGATACCAAGAGAACAAAGAAAAAATTGATAATAGGAGTAAATTAGAAAGTTGCTTAAAATTGCTGCCCTATCTGAATCATGAAAGGAAAATGTGGTTTTCATATCCCTTTAAGACAGGAATATTGGATGCATAGATGAATCAACCTATATCCAAGTCCTTGATGTGATCCAGCAGTTGGTACAATTAGCGAGTACTGAATAAAGTACCATAGTATACTTGAGTACAGATATTTTACTGATCACATGCTGTGCCTCTGACACTATTTAGCCGGTCATGAAGGATCTAAGCTAGCTCACCATACATCAGCATTGCCGTAAAGAATACTGGTTCTCACCAGGTTCCCTTTGTGCATAGCCAGATGAACCAATATTGCTAAATTACGCAATCTGATCAGGTGAAACAAAAATTCTCTGGCTTAATTGTGATTAAAAGCAACTCGCTATTGCACAAAGAAATCTGGTGATTTTGTTTTACTTATACAGACTGTTTTAGGGAAGATTAATCTACACTTATATTCACAATAAACGTGTATATGTGAAGTCAGTTTTGGGAACTGGTCACTTTCATTGTATGATGGTGGTTTAGTAATGTACAAAATGTTTATTCAGTGTCTGAGTGCACCTTTACTGCTCTTAAAAAGGTAACTAGCTGTGATAAAAAAATATCAAACCCACAACTTACAAAAAAAGATGTTTTTACCAGATGGGAAGGAAAACAGATGATGGGACCTTTGTCTATAATTCTGGCAGAGTTCTGTGAATATCTATAGTAATCTAAAGGATATTAAGGGACACACTGACGCCTGAGACATGACATAAAGATCTAGCATACTTTATTAAATAATATATCAGAATATATATTATACAAGCAATGGAAGCATACATAACTCAATAAGATGGTAGTTCTTTTTGGCCAGTGTTTAGTAGGGCTACGTTAGAAGGTACCAGCTTACTAATGAAGCTTTAGTGATAAGTTGGTGGCTGAGACCAAGAGCTATAATAAGGAGCAGAGAGGGGCAGGAGATGGTGATAGCAGTCCCATGCTCTGAAATGATTTCTATATCAGTGTGGTTATCTATTAATTTAAAATATCTCTACTTTCTACTAAATATAATATACTAAATCTCTATGGTGGTACCACTAAAACCAACACAGATAAATTGTGAAATAAACTCTATGAGGGTCCTCCATTATTTGTCAAACAGTTTATTTAGGAATCAATATATGTTAATAATAAGATAAATATTTACAGGTATATATATATATATCAATCTATTTTACAGATACAATCCACATTTTAAGATACAGGGCAACTTTTCTAAACTAACCCCAATTGTGCTACACAGAATATTATCCCAGAAATACTTAGCCAGATTCTCTGTGTCCAACATCATCCATCTTTTAGCAGGATACAAAGAAGAGAGGCAGAGGCTCTGGTGTTACAGTATTTTATAACCCAATTTCAAAAGGGAGTGGCTTATCAAATGCCACTCAAAAAGACCAATGGGAGTGTCTATAGTTCAGAGAGAAAGGTGTACCTGGGGGAAGGGATCCCAATAACAGCTAAGTGAATATTCCAGTGATAAAATGTCACCACATTCCCTCACTTTTTCTTCTCCTATGTTGCCCCGTTTTCTAGTTATACCCACTAGTACAGAAGAACACAGTGGGAGCGAAAACCTTACAGGAGAAATTCTCCCACCATCCCTTCGGAATCATTCCCTCGGCGATATGAGCTCTTCTGTACTTTCCTAGGACTGTCAATTCCTAATCTAACTTTATACAATTCATTAGAAAAATTCATTTAAAATTATACATAGAAACACAAAATCCTATGCTAAACCCCATTAGCAACATTTATACAACGTTCTTTAACATTGGGAAAAGTTCATGTATGAGTGTGTGAGTGTGGGTACACTAGATGGGTATGCGTGTAGTAAAATCTTTATTAAGAAAGTGTGAATTGTGCCTGTAAAACAAAAGTTATAATGGTTCACTGAAGTTCTTTGTTGTCATCTTTTGGCATCTGGTCCTTGCTTTTGGCATCTGGTCCTTGCTTTTGCTTTATCAAATCTCTCTCTTTGAACCATTTTGTTTTTTTCAAGACCCTCAAAGGAATGAAAAAAAGATTAAAACCAGGCATATATTTACTTCACACTACAACACTCCATCTGCAGTAGAAACCACATTCACAGTTATTAACTTCAAGTTGGAAAGTGCCTCTGTTATTGCATCATCCCACTCGCACCCTTACTTAACTTATGTTGCTTGATTTATATGATTATTTACCCCTTTATGCTATATATATATATATATATTATTTTGGCCTAATGCACCATTTTACATCTCCATTGTGATACATTATACTTATTTAATTTGTCCAACGCCACCATCATAGCTTCATGGTAAGATCAGTCCTGAAGACACCTGAAAAACAACAATCTATAATATGTGTTATTGGGGAAAAACTGGAAGGAAAGGTGAGAAGCCTTCTATCTTCATTGGTTTTCTTCCTGCAAGATAAGACTTCAGACAGTTTACATAGAAATGGTATTGCATGTGGCCTCCCAAAACTAATCACAATGGAGGTATCTGTTATTGTTTTTTTAGAAAGAGAATGCATCAATTAACTATACATTCTTAATATTGGCATTTAAAACTTAATAATGAAAAACACTTAAAATTATTAATTGAACTTAAAACTAAAGTACACATTACACGATACAAATGTACTGCAAACAAATATGCTTATAAAAAAAAATGAATGATTTATTTTGAGCCCTCCAGCTCTGTCAGTTGCTTCTTTAGAAACCCAATTTGATCTCTCATTCTCCTGTTTTTTTGTTTGAGTTCCCAATAACTTAAGTTGGCCTTATTGTTTATCTCATTTGACCTCAGCCTCCAATTTTCTCCTCTGTTAATATCGCCATTTAAATTCCTGTCTCTCCAGTTTTCTGTATTTGATGCTCTACTATTCTGATATCCACAAACATTCCTTCTATTACCTCTCTCTGATTCCTGCCTGTGAATATTCAGATTATTCTCCATTTACTGCTTCACTGCAGAATTTGCCTTAATGGTGTATGGGTGATAATTCCACCACTTCTCAGCTCTAGTGAGCACCATATGTAGGTTTGTGGAGTTTGGATCATACAGCTTTACAAACTCCTGACATTTTCTGGGGAGAGCTTCAAGTACCCTCTGTATGTGAGCTGGTGACCCCCAGACCATTTGGGTCTGTGGCTGGCGCAGCACACACCAAAATAAAACTCTTTTTGCTACTTCAAATGGCCTATCTAGTGGTTTCATGGTAATTTCACTAATCTCTTTTTCTAGACTAGTAAAATTGAAAAAGGTTTTAGCTATCTTGCCAGCCTGATCGCATATACTTGAATTAAATCCTAATAACCTGTTGGCATAGGGGCCCATGGCATCTTGAAGCAATTCGGTCCATTCCGGCATGCTCATACCTAATTTTATGGCTTTTTCAGTTCCCTTGTGAAACCAATGTGAAAAGTTATTAAAGCTGTTTGTGGGGATTGTGCCCCACCATTTCTTAAAAATGTCTTTATCTGCTACGGTCATTGGCCTAGTCTGATTTGAAAAACCTGTAGGAACTTTCAGGTTGTTAAAATTCTCAGAAATTATGACAGGGGCAATTGGAACAGAACTTGGGTTTTTAGTGGGGCCCATTTGCATTTTATCTTGTTTTACTAATTGTTTTGGCTCTTTCCTTTGTGGCAGTAAGTTATCACTATCTGCATTGTTCCCAGAAATATCACTAATTATTTTTTCTTTTTGTTCAATTTTCATCTGTAACTCAGTAATTTTGTTTGAGTATTCGTTACTGATGTGTTCTGTTAATTTTAATTTACGTTGTAATTTACTGATCTGTATGGTGTTAGTTAAAGCAGAAAGCTTAATACAATCTCTGTCAGTCTGTGTGTTATCTAACTTTAATTTAAGGTCTTTATTTTGCTCTGTAAGTTCTCCAATAATGTCAGTTAATCTCTTTATAGTTGAAATCACTGCCTGCGCTATCATACATTTTCTTTTATTATTATTCATCTTTTTAAGAGTTAATACCTGTGTTAGTATATCTAAAACACTTTCACACTTGTTGTTTTTAGCTTCTGGGATGAGGAATGGACCATTATATTTATGAATGTAATTGTTAAAGTAATCACAGATTTCCTGTGAAATATAGTTTTTTCCAGACATTTTTAACAGATAGCCGTTAGAACTAAAATAATAAAAAAATTCTATATATATATATATATATATATATATATATATATATATATATCCTATATTATAAAAGGCAAGTGTTTGTCTGAAGCCGTCATGCGCAGTACAGACAAACACTTGGCCTTAGAAAGCGCATAGCTGATCGCACGCGCACCCACCCGACCTCGCACGCGCACCCCTGCAGGTGAAAACAGCAGCGCGAGGACCGGGCAAGTGAAAGAGCACAGCTGATCGCACGCGCACCCCTGCAGGTGAAAACAGCAGCGCGAGGACCGGCAAGTGAAGGCGCACAGCTGATCAGACGCGCATCCCTGCAGGCAAGTGAAGGCGCACAGCTGATGAGACGCGCATCGAGAGAGAGAGAGAGAGATATTAAATATGAAACAAATAACACGGCCCGTGTGAACGGGCTTTAGGACTAGTATATATATACTAGAATAGTGTGTCTCTCACAGCATAGTAGTTTTTTTTTTTTTTTTTTTAAATGTTAACACAGGATGTACAAGATACCATTGAGATGCTAATTTTACACAACAAAGGACATAGCAGTTAAGCCATGTAGAAGGGTAGTAATTAGATCTGTTTATAAGCAGGTCAGCATTCCAGCAGAGGTGGTAATATAGTTAAATTTAGTTTTTCTAACCACTGCTGATTATTCTTTATTTTAAATCTGGGGAACAGACTATTGTGTGTCTCTCACAGCATAGTTTGCCAGACTATTTTAACTGCCCCAAATGCAAGGAATTATAATCTCTATAGGGCAATGAAACTAAACAGAAATTAAGCAGAACAAAATTAAAAAATTAAATATTGTTCTCTTTTAAAAGGTGTGAACCATCAATAATACTAACCTAAATAAAATAAATGAACAAAGCAAAGCAAGGAATCCTTTTTACTGATATTTTCCCAAATTGAGGAAAAATTATAAAAATATTTTAAGTACAGGAAGATTCTATAGAACTTCTAAATGCTAATTTCAACTGTAGTTTTGGTTCCAGGATCTGCTCCAAACACAGGAAATGCAAATTTTTAACTTTGTTACCCAAAACAAAGCTTAATTAAACTGTAATTTCTTAACTTTAAATTCTACACAATTTCCCATACAATTCAGAATTAAATTTATGTATAGGGCAAGCTACAGCTCTGGGTGTAACACATTCACAGAAATGAATCCTTTGCAAAAAGAAATAAATAAAAAACCTTACTGTTGGCAGCTATTACATAGTACTGTCAAGCTTTTGTTTGTAAAAACATTTAGATGGGACCAACACAACACATGTCTCTAAAATTCATTAGAAAACTGATAGAAAACTGGCTCAACAATAAAAGTATCCAGTTTCCAAAAACAAGAAAAATACAAGAGTTAAAGGGACAGTCTAGTATAATCAACTTCACAATTTACTTCCATCATCAAACTTGCTTTTTTTTCTCTTGGTATTCTAAGTTGAAGCCAAACATAGGTAGGCTCATATGCTGATTTCTAAGCCTTTTAGGGTTGCCTCTTATCACATGCTTTTTTTTAAAATCTCTTTTCAACACAAACACAGAGATAACACTGTGGGGGTTATTTAAGATTTAGTAAGCTACAAACAGCAGGCCTGCTGAAACCAACCGTTGTGTGCTTCCCCTATGCAAATGCAAATTTATACAGACCAGAAATACAGGGTTTTTTTAAAGCCATGCTTTTCTTGAGAAACATACAACAGGCCTTTGAAACCAACCACTATTTGCGCTTTTTAAATAAAGTACTACATACAAAAACTTTGCTATAAAACACCAAATCTACATTTACTGCAGTTAAATTTAAAATAAATCAACATTCATTTGATTCCTGCAAAACTAAATGGCATATGGATTCATCTACAACTTCATGGCCGCCAAAATGTGGTTATCTATTAATTTAAAATATCTCTACTTTCTACTAAATATAATATACTAAATCTCTATGGTGGTACCACTAAAACCAACACAGATAAATTGTGAAATAAACTCTATGAGGGTCCTCCATTATTTGTCAAACAGTTTATTTAGGAATCAATATATGTTAATAATAAGATAAATATTTACAGGTATATATATATATCAATCTATTTTACAGATACAGTCCACATTTTAAGATACAGGGCAACTTTTCTAAACTAACCCCAATTGTGCTACACAGAATATTATCCCAGAAATACTTAGCCAGATTCTCTGTGTCCAACATCATCCATCTTTTAGCAGGAGCAGGATAAAATAGAAGAGACAGAGGCTCTGGTGTTACAGTATTTTATAACCCAATTCAAAAGGGAGTGACTTATCAAATGCCACTCAAAAAGACCAATGGGAGTGTCTATAGTTCAGAGAGAAAGGTGTACCTGGGGGAAGGGATCCCAATAACAGCTAAGTGAATATT
This sequence comes from Bombina bombina, assembly GCF_027579735.1. Classification (NCBI taxonomy): domain Eukaryota; kingdom Metazoa; phylum Chordata; class Amphibia; order Anura; family Bombinatoridae; genus Bombina; species Bombina bombina. The sequence goes on from NC_069505.1 coordinate 626,364,826, forward strand.
CCAGTGATAAAATGTCACCACATTCAGTAAACATAATTCTCTGCTAGGACTGTGTGTGAATGTTTTGAGAAAATACAATTTCATAACGTTCCTCTTAAAGGTTATGCAGAAGTAAAAAAAAAATATAGACAACATACAATTATAAAACACTTTCCAATTTACTTCTTTTTGCAGAGTCCTTCTCTCTCATGGTATCCTTTGTTAAACATGAGATCATACTGAGAAAAAAATTAATACTGACCATTTAACCCACAGGTTTAAGAGCATAAAGTGTTTAAAGGGGCCGTGTACTGTAAAATTGTTTTCCCCTTAATGTGTCTACAATGAATTGCTATACAAGCTGCAGAGTATAAAATGGGAACTTGCTCCTTTATTTTTATTTTTGTATATGAAATAATTGTCGGGTAATTGAAACCACAACCTCATTAAATAGTCTGAGCTTACAGAGAGAGCAGACCTCATTTGCTTCTCTCTATATATGTACACACAAAATCCTCCTTATCTGTCTATACACAGTGAACCTAATACTTAGAACAATGGAAGATAATCATTTTATTATCACTCTGTCCTACCACCCACTGGGAGTGTGATTACTTCTAAACCTTCTTGTTTACATATCTTTTCTTTAACCAGAACATAAGTATTGAAAGATTCAGTATAGCTGCGGATACAACAGGAAAAGCTAGTTATTTCAAATGACAAAATAAAGGTAAAAAGAGCTACATGTAAACAATTTAATACACTCCAGCTGGCATATAGGTTCATCGGAAACACATTAAATGGGAAGGGAACAAAGAACACTTTCCCTTTAAGAATATAATGTCCCTTGAAATTACATTGTAAAGTCTGGGGTTGGCTGTTTTACATGTTTGGTGATATTATGCACCTTATAGGATCAGACTTGTATAGTACAGAAGATTACTCAGTAACAAATAAGACTAGTATATTACAGAAGATTACTCAGTAACAAATAAGACTTGTATATTACAGAAGATTACTCAGTAAAGGATCAGACTTGTATATTACAGAAGATAACTCTGTAAAGGATCAGACTTGTATATTACAGAAGATTACTCAGTAACAAATAAGACTTGTATATTACAGAAGATTACTCTGTAAAGGATCAGACTTTGTATATTACAGAAGATTACTCTGTAAAAGATCAGACTTTGTATATTACAGAAGATTACTCAGTAACAAATAAGACTTGTATATTACAGAAGATTACTCAGTAATGGATCAGGCTTGTATATTACAGAAGATTACTCTGTAAAGGATCAGACTTCTATATTACAGAAGATTACTCTTTAAAGGATCAGACTTGTATATTACAGAAGATTACTCTGTAATGGATCAGGCTTGTATATTACAGAAGATTACTCTGTAAAGGATTAGACTTCTATATTACAGAAGATTACTCTTTAAAGGATCAGACTTGTATATTACAGAAGATTACTCTGTAAAGGATCAGACTTGTATATTACAGAAGATTACTCTGTAAAGGATTAGACTTGTATATTACAGAAGATTACTCTGTAAAGAATTAGACTTGTATATTACAGAAGATTACTCTGTAAAGGATCAGGCTTGTATATTGCATAAGATTACTCTGTAAAGGATCAGACTTGCATATTGCATAAGATTACTCTGTAAAGGATCAGACTTGTATATTACAGAAGATTACTCTGTAAAGGATCAGACTTGTATATTGCATAAGATTACTCTGTAAAGGATCAGGCTTGTATATTACAGAAGATTATTCTGTAAAGGATTAGACTTGTATATTACAGAAGATTACTCTTTAAAGGATCAGACTTGTATATTACAGAAGATTACTCTGTAAAGGATCAGACTTGTATATTACAGAAGATTACTCTGTAAAGGATCAGGCTTGTATATTACAGAAGATTACTCTGTAAAGGATTAGACTTGTATATTACAGAAGATTACTCTTTAAAGGATCAGACTTGTATATTACAGAAGATTACTCTGTAAAGGATCAGACTTGTATATTACAGAAGATTACTCTGTAAAGGATTAGACTTGTATATTACAGAAGATTACTCTGTAAAGGATTAGACTTGTATATTACAGAAGATTACTCTGTAAAGGATCAGGCTTGTATATTGCATAAGATTACTCTGTAAAGGATCAGACTTGCATATTACATAAGATTACTCTGTAAAGGATCAGACTTGTATATTACAGAAGATTACTCTGTAAAGGATCAGACTTGTATATTGCATAAGATTACTCTGTAAAGGATCAGACTAGTATATTACAGAAGATTACTCTATAAAGGATCAGACTTTGTATATTAAAGAAGATTACTCTGTAAAGGATTAGACTTGTATATTACAGAAGATTACTCTGTAAAGGATCAGACTTGTATATTACAGAATATTACTCTGTAAAGGATCAGACTTTGTATATTAAAGAAGATTACTCTGTAAAGGATCAGACTTGTATATTACAGAAGATTACTCTGTAAAGGATTAGACTTGTATATTACAGGGGCCGTGTACTGTAAAATTGTTTTCCCCTTAATGTGTCTACAATGAATTACTATACAAGCTGCAGAGTATAAAATGGGAACTTGCTCCTTTATTTTTATTTTTGTATATGAAATAATTGTCGGGTAATTGAAACCACAACCTCATTAAATAGTCTGAGCTTACAGAGAGAGCAGACCTCATTTGCTTCTCTCTATATATGTACACACAAAATCCTCCTTATCTGTCTATACACAGTGAACCTAATACTTAGAACAATGGAAGATAATCATTTTATTATCACTCTGTACTACCACCCACTGGGAGTGTGATTACTTCTAAACCTTCTTGTTTACATATCTTTTCTTTAACCAGAACATAAGTATTGAAAGATTCAGTATAGCTGCGGATACAACAGGAAAAGCTAGTTATTTCAAATGACAAAATAAAGGTAAAAAGAGCTACATGTAAACAATTTAATACACTCCAGCTGGCATATAGGTTCATCGGAAACACATTAAATGGGAAGGGAACAAAGAACACTTTCCCTTTAAGAATATAATGTCCCTTGAAATTACATTGTAAAGTCTGGGGTTGGCTGTTTTACATGTTTGGTGATATTATGCACCTTATAGGATCAGACTTGTATAGTACAGAAGATTACTCAGTAACAAATAAGACTAGTATATTACAGAAGATTACTCAGTAACAAATAAGACTTGTATATTACAGAAGATTACTCAGTAAAGGATCAGACTTGTATATTACAGAAGATAACTCTGTAAAGGATCAGACTTGTATATTACAGAAGATTACTCTGTAAAGGATCAGACTTGTATATTACAGAATATTACTCTGTAAAGGATCAGACTTGTATATTACAGAAGATTACTCAGTAAAGGATCAGACTTGTATATTACAGAAGATAACTCTGTAAAGGATCAGACTTGTATATTACAGAAGATTACTCGGTAACAAATAAGACTTGTATATTACAGAAGATAACTCTGTAAAGGATCAGACTTGTATATTACAGAAGATTACTCAGTAACAAATAAGACTTGTATATTACAGAAGATTACTCTGTAAAGGATCAGACTTTGTATATTACAGAAGATTACTCTGTAAAAGATCAGACTTTGTATATTACAGAAGATTACTCTGTAAAGGATCAGACTTGTATATTACAGAAGATTACTCTGTAAAGGATCAGGCTTGTATATTACAGAAGATTACTCTGTAATGGATCAGGCTTGTATATTACAGAAGATTACTCTGTAAAGGATCAGGCTTGTATATTACAGAAGATTACTCTGTAATGGATCAGACTTGTATATTACAGAAGATTACTCTGTAAAGGATCAGACTTGTATATTACAGAAGATTACTCTTTAAAGGATTAGACTTGTATATTACAGAAGATTACTCTGTAAAGGATTAGACTTGTATATTACAGAAGATTACTCTGTAAAGGATCAGGCTTGTATATTGCATAAGATTACTCTGTAAAGGATCAGACTTGCATATTGCATAAGATTACTCTGTAAAGGATCAGACTTGTATATTACAGAAGATTACTCTGTAAAGGATCAGACTTGTATATTGCATAAGATTACTCTGTAAAGGATCAGGCTTGTATATTACAGAAGATTATTCTGTAAAGGATTAGACTTGTATATTACAGAAGATTACTCTTTAAAGGATCAGACTTGTATATTACAGAAGATTACTCTGTAAAGGATCAGACTTGTATATTACAGAAGATTACTCTGTAAAGGATCAGGCTTGTATATTACAGAAGATTACTCTGTAAAGGATTAGACTTGTATATTACAGAAGATTACTCTTTAAAGGATCAGACTTGTATATTACAGAAGATTACTCTGTAAAGGATCAGACTTGTATATTACAGAAGATTACTCTGTAAAGGATTAGACTTGTATATTACAGAAGATTACTCTGTAAAGGATTAGACTTGTATATTACAGAAGATTACTCTGTAAAGGATCAGGCTTGTATATTGCATAAGATTACTCTGTAAAGGATCAGACTTGCATATTACATAAGATTACTCTGTAAAGGATCAGACTTGTATATTACAGAAGATTACTCTGTAAAGGATCAGACTTGTATATTGCATAAGATTACTCTGTAAAGGATCAGACTAGTATATTACAGAAGATTACTCTATAAAGGATCAGACTTTGTATATTAAAGAAGATTACTCTGTAAAGGATTAGACTTGTATATTACAGAAGATTACTCTGTAAAGGATCAGACTTGTATATTACAGAAGATTACTCTGTAAAGGATCAGACTTGTATATTACAGAAGATTACTCTGTAAAGGATTAGACTTGTATATTACAGAAGATTACTCTGTAAAGGATTAGACTTGTATATTACAGAAGATTACTCTGTAAAGGATCAGACTTGTATATTACAGAAGATTACTCTGTAAAGGATCAGACTTGTATATTACAGAAGATTACTCTATAAAGGATCAGACTTTGTATATTACAGAAGATTACTCTGTAAAGGATCAGATTTGTATATTACAGAAGATTACTCTGTAAAGGATCAGATTTGTATATTACAGAAGATTACTCTGTAAAGGATCAGACTAGCATATTACAGAAGATTACTCTGTAAAGGATCAGACTTGTATATTACAGAAGATTACTCTGTAAAGGATCAGACTAGTATATTACAGAAGATTACTCTGTAAAGGATCAGATTTGTATATTACAGAAGATTACTCTGTAAAGTATCAGATTTGTATATTACAGAAGATTACTCTGTAAAGGATCAGACTTGTATATTACAGAAGATTACTCTGTAAAGGATCAGATTTGTATATTACAGAAGATTACTCTGTAAAGGATCAGAATAGTATATTACAGAAGATTACTCTGTAAAGGATCAGACTTGTATATTACAGAAGATTACTCTGTAAAGGATTAGATTTGTATATTACAGAAGATTACTCTGTAAAGGATCAGACTAGTATATTACAGAAGATTACTCTATAAAGCAGGGGTGGGCAAGAGGTAGATTGCGGTCTACCAGTGGACCGTGAGCGAATTTTGAGGTGACCCCCTAGAGGATTTCAAAAGTCTGCATAATAAGAGAAAGATTTCTCACACATCTAGATTCTGAGTGAAGAGCCTCGCCACCGTAGATATATGAGAAATGTTTCTCTTATGCAGACTTTTGAAATCGGCTATGAGTCTATTACAGCAGTATGTTTACTTCAGCATGCGCGACGCGACTGTAGCTGAACTCGCTGTCCCAGCTTTGGTTACTGCCTGTCCCAAACTCTCCTACTTTTTGTCTCAAGAGCGGTCAGTCCATAGTACAGACTCTTCATGCGCCAGGCTGAGATGCTGCTCGGTATCCCTGGGTTTGGCAGTTCCAGGTCCTGCTCTGTCTGATATTCTGCTGCTACTTTCTAGTTCTCTCCTCCGTTACTTGTCACCAGGTTCTGCTCTGTCTGATATTCTGCTGCTACTTTCTAGTTCTCTCCTCCGTTACTTGTCACCAGGCTCTGCTCTGTCTGATATTCTGCTGCTACCTTCTAGTTCTCTCCTCCATTACTTGTCACCAGGCTCTGCTCTGTCTGATATTCTGCTGCTACTTTCTAGTTCTCTCCTCCGTTACTTGTCACCAGGTCCTGCTCTGTCTGATATTCTGCTGCTACTTTCTAGTTCTGTCCTCCGTTACTTGTCACCAGGCTCTGCTCTGTCTGATATTCTTCTGCTGCTACTTTCTAGTTCTCTCCTCCGTTACTTGTCACCAGGTCCTGCTCTGTCTGATATTCTGCTGCTACTTTCTAGTTCTGTCCTCCGTTACTTGTCACCAGGTCCTGCTCGGTCTGATATTCTGCTGCTACTTTCTAGTTCTGTCCTCCGTTACTTGTCACCAGGTCCTGCTCGGTCTGATATTCTGCTGCTACTTTCTAGTTCTGTCCTCCGTTACTTGTCACCAGGTCCTGCTCTGTCTGATATTCTGCTGCTACTTTCTAGTTCTCTCCTCCGTTACTTGTCACCAGGTCCTGCTCTGTCTGATATTCTGCTGCTACTTTCTAGTTCTCTCCTCCATTACTTGTCACCAGGCTCTGCTCTGTCTGATATTCTGCTGCTACTTTCTAGTTCTGTCCTCCGTTACTTGTCACCAGGTCCTGCTCGGTCTGATATTCTGCTGCTACTTTCTAGTTCTCTCCTCCGTTACTTGTCACCAGGTCCTGCTCTGTCTGATATTCTGCTGCTACTTTCTAGTTCTCTCCTCCGTTACTTGTCACCAGGTCCTGCTCTGTCTGATATTCTGCTGCTACTTTCTAGTTCTGTCCTCCGTTACTTGTCACCAGGTCCTGCTCGGTCTGATATTCTGCTGCTACTTTCTAGTTCTGTCCTCCTTTACTTGTCACCAGGTCCTGCTCTGTCTGATATTCTGCTGCTACTTTCTAGTTCTCTCCTCCGTTACTTGTCACCAGGTCCTGCTCTGTCTGATATTCTGCTGCTACTTTCTAGTTCTCTCCTCCATTACTTGTCACCAGGCTCTGCTCTGTCTGATATTCTGCTGCTACTTTCTAGTTCTGTCCTCCGTTACTTGTCACCAGGTCCTGCTCTGTCTGATATTCTGCTGCTACTTTCTAGTTCTGTCCTCCGTTACTTGTCACCAGGCTCTGCTCTGTCTGATATTCTGCTGCTACTTTCTAGTTCTCTCCTCCGTTACTTGTCACCAGGTCCTGCTCTGTCTGATATTCTGCTGCTACTTTCTAGTTCTCTCCTCCGTTACTTGTCACCAGGTCCTGCTCTGTCTGATATTCTGCTGCTACTTTCTAGTTCTGTCCTCCGTTACTTGTCACCAGGTCCTGCTCGGTCTGATATTCTGCTGCTACTTTCTAGTTCTGTCCTCCGTTACTTGTCACCAGGTCCTGCTCTGTCTGATATTCTGCTGCTACTTTCTAGTTCTCTCCTCCGTTACTTGTCACCAGGTCCTGCTCTGTCTGATATTCTGCTGCTACTTTCTAGTTCTCTCCTCCATTACTTGTCACCAGGCTCTGCTCTGTCTGATATTCTGCTGCTACTTTCTAGTTCTGTCCTCCGTTACTTGTCACCAGGTCCTGCTCGGTCTGATATTCTGCTGCTACTTTCTAGTTCTGTCCTCCGTTACTTGTCACCAGGCTCTGCTCTGTCTGATATTCTGCTGCTACTTTCTAGTTCTCTCCTCCGTTACTTGTCACCAGGTCCTGCTCTGTCTGATATTCTGCTGCTACTTTCTAGTTCTCTCCTCCGTTACTTGTCACCAGGTCCTGCTCTGTCTGATATTCTGCTGCTACTTTCTAGTTCTGTCCTCCGTTACTTGTCACCAGGTCCTGCTCGGTCTGATATTCTGCTGCTACTTTCTAGTTCTGTCCTCCGTTACTTGTCACCAGGTCCTGCTCTGTCTGATATTCTGCTGCTACTTTCTACTTCTCTCCTCCGTTACTTGTCACCAGGTCCTGCTCTGTCTGATATTCTGCTGCTACTTTCTACTTCTCTCCTCCGTTACTTGTCACCAGGTCCTGCTCTGTCTGATATTCTGCTGCTACTTTCTAGTTCTCTCCTCCGTTACTTGTCACCAGGTCCTGCTCTGTCTGATATTCTGCTGCTACTTTCTACTTCTCTCCTCCGTTACTTGTCACCAGGTCCTGCTCTGTCTGATATTCTGCTGCTACTTTCTAGTTCTGTCCTCCGTTACTTGTCACCAGGCGCTGCTCTGTCTGATATTCTGCTGCTACTTTCTAGTTCTCTCCTCCGTTACTTGTCACCAGGTCCTGCTTTGTCTGATATTCTGCTGCTACTTTCTAGTTCTCTCCTCCGTTACTTGTCACCAGGCTCTGCTCTGTCTGATATTCTGCTGTTACTTTCTAGTTCTCTCCTCCGTTACTTGTCACCAGGCTCTGCTCTGTCTGATATTCTGCTGCTACTTTCTAGTTCTCTCCTCCGTTACTTGTCACCAGGTCCTGCTCTGTCTGATATTCTGCTGCTACTTTCTAGTTCTCTCCTCCGTTACTTGTCACCAGGCTCTGCTCTGTCTGATATTCTGCTGCTACTTTCTAGTTCTCTCCTCCGTTACTTGTCACCAGGCTCTGCTCTGTCTGATATTCTGCTGCTACTTTCTAGTTCTCTCCTCTGTTACTTGTCACCAGGTCCTGCTCTGTCTGATATTCTGCTGCTACTTTCTAGTTCTGTCCTCCGTTACTTGTCACCAGGTCCTGCTCTGTCTGATATTCTGCTGCTACTTTCTAGTTCTCTCCTCCATTACTTGTCACCAGGTCCTGCTCTGTCTGATATTCTACTGCTACTTTCTAGTTCTCTCCTCCGTTACTTGTCACCAGGTCCTGCTCTGTCTGATATTCTGCTGCTACTTTCTAGTTCTCTCCTCCGTTACTTGTCACCAGGTCCTGCTCTGTCTGATATTCTGCTGCTACTTTCTAGTTCTCTCCTCCATTACTTGTCACCAGGCTCTGCTCTGTCTGATATTCTGCTGCTACTTTCTAGTTCTCTCCTCCGTTACTTGTCACAGGCTCTGCTCTGTCTGATATTCTGCTGCTACTTTCTAGTTCTCTCCTCCGTTACTTGTCACCAGGCTCTGCTCTGTCTGATATTCTGCTGCTACTTTCTAGTTCTTTCCTCCGTTACTTGTTACCAGGTCCTGCTCTGTCTGATATTCTGCTGCTACTTTCTAGTTCTCTCCTCCATTACTTGTCACCAGGCTCTGCTCTGTCTGATATTCTGCTGCTACTTTCTAGTTCTCTCCTCCATTACTTGTCACCAGGTCCTGCTCTGTCTGATATTCTGCTGCTACTTTCTAGTTCTCTCCTCCGTTACTTGTCACCAGGCTCTGCTGAGTGAATGGTCTGGTGATGTTTTTATTCCCAAGGTCTGTTACTCCCCTCAGGTTCTTTTACTTACTCTGTACCCGATGCTGCTCTCTGATACTTTCTCTAACACACTAATATTAGCTATACTTTGTGATAGTTTCTGCAGCTTTCTGTCCCCAGAATTTGTTGTCACCAAATTGTTTAGGTCAGTGCTGTTGCTGCAATACCAGTATCTGGTTGTTGTTTAAGATGGTACAGAGCCTGCAGGTCCTGCCGCTGTCACTGTCCCAACTATTGGAAGTAGTCTTCAGATAGTAGCGTACAGATGGAGAGCAGCCAACAGAACCTGCCCACCAAATCAACCTGACATGGTGTCCAGCCAATAAAATTACATTGTAGAGTGAGTCTGTCTATGATTGGCTGAGAATAGTTCATTGTCATTGTTGTACCATTGTACCTGAGCTGTGGGTCTCCCATGTGTTCCAGCCTTGACTATTTCGCTAGCCCTAGACTCGAACCGTCTTAATTGTGAGACTACTTATTTATACGCAGTCGCGGTACACAGATAAGGTTGCTTGATGGTCCCAGCATGACGTAAAGAGAGAGCTCTCGCAGTAAGTAAAGAGAGCGGCTGTATTTATTATTAAAGAGTGTGGATGATTTTTAAAGCTGTATTATTTGTGGCAAAAATGCAATTTTCAGCCATCAGGTCCTATTTGTGGCAAAAATACAATTTTCAGTCACTGACTGGTGTTTTTTTTTTAGTTAGGTGACCTGGTCACTTGGAATAAACTTGGAGGTAGCCCTTGCCTTACAAATGTCTGCCCACACCTGCTATAAAGGATCAGACTTGTATATTACAGAAGATTACTCTGCAAAGGATCAGACTTGTATATTACAGAAGATTACTCTGTAAAGGATCAGACTTGTATATTACAGAAGATTACTCTGTAAAGGATCAGACTTGTATATTACAAAAGATTACTCTGTAAAGGATCAGACTTGTATATTACAGAAGATTACTCTGTAAAGGATCAGACTAGTATATTACAGAAGATTACTCTGTAAAGGATCAGACTAGTATATTACAGAAGATTACTCTGTAAAGGATCAGACTTGTATATTACAGAAGATTACTCTATAAAGGATCAGACTTTGTATATTACAGAAGATTACTCTGTAAAGGATCAGATTTGTATATTACAGAAGATTACTCTGTAAAGGATCAGATTTGTATATTACAGAAGATTACTCTGTAAAGGATCAGACTAGCATATTACAGAAGATTACTCTGTAAAGGATCAGACTTGTATATTACAGAAGATTACTCTGTAAAGGATCAGACTAGTATATTACAGAAGATTACTCTGTAAAGGATCAGATTTGTATATTACAGAAGATTACTCTGTAAAGTATCAGATTTGTATATTACAGAAGATTACTCTGTAAAGGATCAGACTTGTATATTACAGAAGATTACTCTGTAAAGGATCAGATTTGTATATTACAGAAGATTACTCTGTAAAGGATCAGAATAGTATATTACAGAAGATTACTCTGTAAAGGATCAGACTTGTATATTACAGAAGATTACTCTGTAAAGGATCAGATTTGTATATTACAGAAGATTACTCTGTAAAGGATCAGACTAGTATATTACAGAAGATTACTCTATAAAGCAGGGGTGGGCAAGAGGTAGATTGCGGTCTACCAGTGGACCGTGAGCGAATTTTGAGGTGACCCCCTAGAGGATTTCAAAAGTCTGCATAATAAGAGAAAGATTTCTCACACATCTAGATTCTGAGTGAAGAGCCTCGCCACCGTAGATATATGAGAAATGTTTCTCTTATGCAGACTTTTGAAATCGGCTATGAGTCTATTACAGCAGTATGTTTACTTCAGCATGCGCGACGCGACTGTAGCTGAACTCGCTGTCCCAGCTTTGGTTACTGCCTGTCCCAAACTCTCCTACTTTTTGTCTCAAGAGCGGTCAGTCCATAGTACAGACTCTTCATGCGCCAGGCTGAGATGCTGCTCGGTATCCCTGGGTTTGGCAGTTCCAGGTCCTGCTCTGTCTGATATTCTGCTGCTACTTTCTAGTTCTCTCCTCCGTTACTTGTCACCAGGTTCTGCTCTGTCTGATATTCTGCTGCTACTTTCTAGTTCTCTCCTCCGTTACTTGTCACCAGGCTCTGCTCTGTCTGATATTCTGCTGCTACTTTCTAGTTCTCTCCTCCGTTACTTGTCACCAGGTCCTGCTCTGTCTGATATTCTGCTGCTACTTTCTAGTTCTGTCCTCCGTTACTTGTCACCAGGTCCTGCTCTGTCTGATATTCTGCTGCTACTTTCTAGTTCTCTCCTCCGTTACTTGTCACCAGGTCCTGCTCTGTCTGATATTCTGCTGCTACTTTCTAGTTCTCTCCTCCATTACTTGTCACCAGGCTCTGCTCTGTCTGATATTCTGCTGCTACTTTCTAGTTCTGTCCTCCGTTACTTGTCACCAGGTCCTGCTCGGTCTGATATTCTGCTGCAACTTTCTAGTTCTGTCCTCCGTTACTTGTCACCAGGCTCTGCTCTGTCTGATATTCTGCTGCTACTTTCTAGTTCTCTCCTCCGTTACTTGTCACCAGGTCCTGCTCTGTCTGATATTCTGCTGCTACTTTCTAGTTCTCTCCTCCGTTACTTGTCACCAGGTCCTGCTCTGTCTGATATTCTGCTGCTACTTTCTAGTTCTGTCCTCCGTTACTTGTCACCAGGTCCTGCTCGGTCTGATATTCTGCTGCTACTTTCTAGTTCTGTCCTCCGTTACTTGTCACCAGGTCCTGCTCTGTCTGATATTCTGCTGCTACTTTCTAGTTCTCTCCTCCGTTACTTGTCACCAGGTCCTGCTCTGTCTGATATTCTGCTGCTACTTTCTACTTCTCTCCTCCGTTACTTGTCACCAGGTCCTGCTCTGTCTGATATTCTGCTGCTACTTTCTACTTCTCTCCTCCGTTACTTGTCACCAGGTCCTGCTCTGTCTGATATTCTGCTGCTACTTTCTACTTCTCTCCTCCGTTACTTGTCACCAGGTCCTGCTCTGTCTGATATTCTGCTGCTACTTTCTAGTTCTGTCCTCCGTTACTTGTCACCAGGCGCTGCTCTGTCTGATATTCTGCTGCTACTTTCTAGTTCTGTCCTCCGTTACTTGTCACCAGGCTCTGCTCTGTCTGATATTCTTCTGCTGCTACTTTCTAGTTCTCTCCTCCGTTACTTGTCACCAGGTCCTGCTCTGTCTGATATTCTGCTGCTACTTTCTAGTTCTGTCCTCCGTTACTTGTCACCAGGTCCTGCTCGGTCTGATATTCTGCTGCTACTTTCTAGTTCTGTCCTCCGTTACTTGTCACCAGGTCCTGCTCGGTCTGATATTCTGCTGCTACTTTCTAGTTCTGTCCTCCGTTACTTGTCACCAGGTCCTGCTCTGTCTGATATTCTGCTGCTACTTTCTAGTTCTCTCCTCCGTTACTTGTCACCAGGTCCTGCTCTGTCTGATATTCTGCTGCTACTTTCTAGTTCTCTCCTCCATTACTTGTCACCAGGCTCTGCTCTGTCTGATATTCTGCTGCTACTTTCTAGTTCTGTCCTCCGTTACTTGTCACCAGGTCCTGCTCGGTCTGATATTCTGCTGCTACTTTCTAGTTCTCTCCTCCGTTACTTGTCACCAGGTCCTGCTCTGTCTGATATTCTGCTGCTACTTTCTAGTTCTCTCCTCCGTTACTTGTCACCAGGTCCTGCTCTGTCTGATATTCTGCTGCTACTTTCTAGTTCTGTCCTCCGTTACTTGTCACCAGGTCCTGCTCGGTCTGATATTCTGCTGCTACTTTCTAGTTCTGTCCTCCTTTACTTGTCACCAGGTCCTGCTCTGTCTGATATTCTGCTGCTACTTTCTAGTTCTCTCCTCCGTTACTTGTCACCAGGTCCTGCTCTGTCTGATATTCTGCTGCTACTTTCTAGTTCTCTCCTCCATTACTTGTCACCAGGCTCTGCTCTGTCTGATATTCTGCTGCTACTTTCTAGTTCTGTCCTCCGTTACTTGTCACCAGGTCCTGCTCTGTCTGATATTCTGCTGCTACTTTCTAGTTCTGTCCTCCGTTACTTGTCACCAGGCTCTGCTCTGTCTGATATTCTGCTGCTACTTTCTAGTTCTCTCCTCCGTTACTTGTCACCAGGTCCTGCTCTGTCTGATATTCTGCTGCTACTTTCTAGTTCTCTCCTCCGTTACTTGTCACCAGGTCCTGCTCTGTCTGATATTCTGCTGCTACTTTCTAGTTCTGTCCTCCGTTACTTGTCACCAGGTCCTGCTCGGTCTGATATTCTGCTGCTACTTTCTAGTTCTGTCCTCCGTTACTTGTCACCAGGTCCTGCTCTGTCTGATATTCTGCTGCTACTTTCTAGTTCTCTCCTCCGTTACTTGTCACCAGGTCCTGCTCTGTCTGATATTCTGCTGCTACTTTCTAGTTCTCTCCTCCATTACTTGTCACCAGGCTCTGCTCTGTCTGATATTCTGCTGCTACTTTCTAGTTCTGTCCTCCGTTACTTGTCACCAGGTCCTGCTCGGTCTGATATTCTGCTGCAACTTTCTAGTTCTGTCCTCCGTTACTTGTCACCAGGCTCTGCTCTGTCTGATATTCTGCTGCTACTTTCTAGTTCTCTCCTCCGTTACTTGTCACCAGGTCCTGCTCTGTCTGATATTCTGCTGCTACTTTCTAGTTCTCTCCTCCGTTACTTGTCACCAGGTCCTGCTCTGTCTGATATTCTGCTGCTACTTTCTAGTTCTGTCCTCCGTTACTTGTCACCAGGTCCTGCTCTGTCTGATATTCTGCTGCTACTTTCTAGTTCTGTCCTCCGTTACTTGTCACCAGGTCCTGCTCTGTCTGATATTCTGCTGCTACTTTCTACTTCTCTCCTCCGTTACTTGTCACCAGGTCCTGCTCTGTCTGATATTCTGCTGCTACTTTCTACTTCTCTCCTCCGTTACTTGTCACCAGGTCCTGCTCTGTCTGATATTCTGCTGCTACTTTCTACTTCTCTCCTCCGTTACTTGTCACCAGGTCCTGCTCTGTCTGATATTCTGCTGCTACTTTCTACTTCTCTCCTCCGTTACTTGTCACCAGGTCCTGCTCTGTCTGATATTCTGCTGCTACTTTCTAGTTCTGTCCTCCGTTACTTGTCACCAGGCGCTGCTCTGTCTGATATTCTGCTGCTACTTTCTAGTTCTCTCCTCCGTTACTTGTCACCAGGTCCTGCTTTGTCTGATATTCTGCTGCTACTTTCTAGTTCTCTCCTCCGTTACTTGTCACCAGGCTCTGCTCTGTCTGATATTCTGCTGTTACTTTCTAGTTCTCTCCTCCGTTACTTGTCACCAGGCTCTGCTCTGTCTGATATTCTGCTGCTACTTTCTAGTTCTCTCCTCCGTTACTTGTCACCAGGTCCTGCTCTGTCTGATATTCTGCTGCTACTTTCTAGTTCTCTCCTCCGTTACTTGTCACCAGGCTCTGCTCTGTCTGATATTCTGCTGCTACTTTCTAGTTCTCTCCTCCGTTACTTGTCACCAGGCTCTGCTCTGTCTGATATTCTGCTGCTACTTTCTAGTTCTCTCCTCTGTTACTTGTCACCAGGTCCTGCTCTGTCTGATATTCTGCTGCTACTTTCTAGTTCTGTCCTCCGTTACTTGTCACCAGGTCCTGCTCTGTCTGATATTCTGCTGCTACTTTCTAGTTCTCTCCTCCATTACTTGTCACCAGGTCCTGCTCTGTCTGATATTCTACTGCTACTTTCTAGTTCTCTCCTCCGTTACTTGTCACCAGGTCCTGCTCTGTCTGATATTCTGCTGCTACTTTCTAGTTCTCTCCTCCGTTACTTGTCACCAGGTCCTGCTCTGTCTGATATTCTGCTGCTACTTTCTAGTTCTCTCCTCCATTACTTGTCACCAGGCTCTGCTCTGTCTGATATTCTGCTGCTACTTTCTAGTTCTCTCCTCCGTTACTTGTCACAGGCTCTGCTCTGTCTGATATTCTGCTGCTACTTTCTAGTTCTCTCCTCCGTTACTTGTCACCAGGCTCTGCTCTGTCTGATATTCTGCTGCTACTTTCTAGTTCTTTCCTCCGTTACTTGTTACCAGGTCCTGCTCTGTCTGATATTCTGCTGCTACTTTCTAGTTCTCTCCTCCATTACTTGTCACCAGGCTCTGCTCTGTCTGATATTCTGCTGCTACTTTCTAGTTCTCTCCTCCATTACTTGTCACCAGGTCCTGCTCTGTCTGATATTCTGCTGCTACTTTCTAGTTCTCTCCTCCGTTACTTGTCACCAGGCTCTGCTGAGTGAATGGTCTGGTGATGTTTTTATTCCCAAGGTCTGTTACTCCCCTCAGGTTCTTTTACTTACTCTGTACCCGATGCTGCTCTCTGATACTTTCTCTAACACACTAATATTAGCTATACTTTGTGATAGTTTCTGCAGCTTTCTGTCCCCAGAATTTGTTGTCACCAAATTGTTTAGGTCAGTGCTGTTGCTGCAATACCAGTATCTGGTTGTTGTTTAAGATGGTACAGAGCCTGCAGGTCCTGCCGCTGTCACTGTCCCAACTATTGGAAGTAGTCTTCAGATAGTAGCGTACAGATGGAGAGCAGCCAACAGAACCTGCCCACCAAATCAACCTGACATGGTGTCCAGCCAATAAAATTACATTGTAGAGTGAGTCTGTCTATGATTGGCTGAGAATAGTTCATTGTCATTGTTGTACCATTGTACCTGAGCTGTGGGTCTCCCATGTGTTCCAGCCTTGACTATTTCGCTAGCCCTAGACTCGAACCGTCTTAATTGTGAGACTACTTATTTATACGCAGTCGCGGTACACAGATAAGGTTGCTTGATGGTCCCAGCATGACGTAAAGAGAGAGCTCTCGCAGTAAGTAAAGAGAGCGGCTGTATTTATTATTAAAGAGTGTGGATGATTTTTAAAGCTGTATTATTTGTGGCAAAAATGCAATTTTCAGCCATCAGGTCCTATTTGTGGCAAAAATACAATTTTCAGTCACTGACTGGTGTTTTTTTTTTAGTTAGGTGACCTGGTCACTTGGAATAAAATTGGAGGTAGCCCTTGCCTTACAAATGTCTGCCCACACCTGCTATAAAGGATCAGACTTGTATATTACAGAAGATTACTCTGCAAAGGATCAGACTTGTATATTACAGAAGATTACTCTGTAAAGGATCAGACTTGTATATTACAGAAGATTACTCTGTAAAGGATCAGACTTGTATATTACAAAAGATTACTCTGTAAAGGATCAGACTTGTATATTACAGAAGATTACTCTGTAAAGGATCAGACTAGTATATTACAGAAGATTACTCTGTAAAGGATCAGACTAGTATATTACAGAAGATTACTCTGTAAAGGATCAGACTTGTATATTACAGAAGATTACTCTGTAAAGGATCAGACTTGTATATTACAAAAGATTACTCTGTAAAGGATCAGACTAGTATATTACAGAAGATTACTCTGTAAAGGATCAGACTAGTATATTACAAAAGATTACTCTGTAAAGGATCAGACTAGTATATTACAAAAGATTACTCTGTAAAGGATCAGACTTGTATATTACAGAAGATTACTCTGTAAAGGATCAGACTAGTATATTACAGAAGATTACTCTGTAAAGGATCAGACAAGTATATTACAGAAGATGACTTACTCTGTAAAGGATCAGACTAGTATATTACAGAAGATTACTCTGTAAAGGATCAGACTAGTATATTACAGAAGATGACTTACTCTGTAAAGGATCAGACTAGTATATTACAGAAGATTACTCTGTAAAGGATCAGACTAGTATATTACAGAAGATGACTTACTCTGTAAAGGATCAGACTTGTATATTACAAAAGATTATTCTGTAGAAGATCAGACTAGTATATTACAGAAGATTACTTACTCTGTAAAGGATCAGACTAGTATATTACAGAAGATTACTTTGTAAAGG
Source organism: Bombina bombina (assembly GCF_027579735.1). Classification (NCBI taxonomy): domain Eukaryota; kingdom Metazoa; phylum Chordata; class Amphibia; order Anura; family Bombinatoridae; genus Bombina; species Bombina bombina. The sequence continues at coordinate 626,382,212 of NC_069505.1, forward strand.
ATCAGACTTGTATATTACAGAAGATTACTCTGTAAAGGATCAGACTTGTATATTACAGAAGATTACTCTGTAAAGGATCAGACTAGTATATTACAGAAGATGACTTACTCTGTAAAGGATCAGACTAGTATATTACAGAAGATTACTCTGTAACGGATCAGACTAGTATATTACAAAAGATTACTCTGTAAAGGATCAGACTAGTATATTACAGAAGATGACTTACTCTGTAAAGGATCAGACTTGTATATTACAAAAGATTATTCTGTAGAAGATCAGACTTGTATATTACAGAAGATTAATTACTCTGTAAAGGATAAGACTAGTATATTACAAAAGATTATTCTGTAGAAGATCAGACTTGTATATTACAGAAGATTACTCTGTAACGGATCAGACTAGTATATTACAAAAGATTACTCTGTAAAGGATCAGACTAGTATATTACAGAAGATGACTTACTCTGTAAAGGATCAGACTTGTATATTACAAAAGATTATTCTGTAGAAGATCAGACTTGTATATTACAGAAGATTAATTACTCTGTAAAGGATAAGACTAGTATATTACAAAAGATTATTCTGTAGAAGATCAGACTTGTATATTACAGAAGATTACTCTGTAAAGGATCAGACAAGTATATTACAAAAGATTATTCTGTAAAGGATCAGACTTGTATATTACAGAAGATGACTTACTCTGTAAAGGATCAGACTTGTATATTACAGAAGATTACTCTGTAAAGGATCAGACTAGTATATTACAGAAGATTACTTACTCTGTAAAGGATCAGACTAGTATATTACAAAAGATAATTCTGTAAAGGATCAGACTAGTATAGTACAAAAGATTACTCTGTAAATGATCAGACTTGTATATTACAGAAGATTACTCTGTAAAGGATCAGACTTGTATATTACAGAAGATTACTCTGTAAAGGATCAGACTTGTATATTACAGAAGATTACTCTGTACAGGATAAGACTAGCATATTACAGAAGATTACTCTGTAAAGGATCAGACTTGTATATTACAGAAGATTACTCTGTAAAGGATCAGACTTGTATATTACAGAAGATTACTCTGTAAAGTATCAGACTTGTATATTACAGAAGATTACTCTGTAAAGGATCAGACTAGTATATTACAGAAGATTACTCTGTAAAGGATCAGACTAGCATATTACAGAAGATTACTCTGTAAAGGATCAGACTTGTATATTACAGAAGATTACTCTGTAAAGGATCAGACTTGTATATTACAGAAGATTACTCTGTAAAGGATCAGACTTGTATATTACAGAAGATTACTCTGTAAAGACTAGTATATTACAAAAGATTACTCTGTAAAGGATCAGACTAGTATATTACAAAAGATTACTCTGTAAAGGATCAGACTTGTATATTACAGAAGATTACTCTGTAAAGGATCAGACTAGTATATTACAGAAGATTACTCTGTAAAGGATCAGACTTGTATATTACAGAAGATTACTCTGTAAAGGATCAGACTTGTATATTACAGAAGATGACTTACTCTGTAAAGGATCAGACTAGTATATTACAGAAGATTACTCTGTAAAGGATCAGACTAGTATATTACAGAAGATTACTCTGTAAAGGATCAGACTAGTATATTACAGAAGATTACTCTGTAAAGGATCAGACTAGTATATTACAAAAGATTACTCTGTAAAGGATCAGACTAGTATATTACAAAAGATTACTCTGTAAAGGATCAGACTAGTATATTACAGAAGATGACTTACTCTCTAAAGGATCAGACTTGTATATTACAAAAGATTATTCTGTAGAAGATCAGACTAGTATATTACAGAAGATTACTTACTCTGTAAAGGATCAGACTAGTATATTACAGAAGATTACTTTGTAAAGGATCAGACTTGTATATTACAGAAGATTACTCTGTAAAGGATCAGACTTGTATATTACAGAATATTACTCTGTAAAGGATCAGACTAGTATATTACAGAAGATTACTCTGTAAAGGATCAGACTTGTATATTACAGAAGATTACTCTGTAAAGGATCAGACTTGTATATTACAGAAGATTACTCTGTAAAGGATCAGACTAGTATATTACAGAAGATTACTCCGTAAAGGATCAGACTTGTATATTACAGAAGATTACTCTGTAAAGGATCAGACTTGTATATTACAGAAGATTACTCTGTAAAGGATCAGACTTGTATAATACAGATTACTCTGTAAAGGATCAGACTTGTATATTACAGAAGATTACTCTGTAAAGGATCAGACTTGTATAATACAGAAGACTACTTACTCTGTAAAAGTACACACTTGGGTACCAACCAAAACGTAAGCTTGGGATCTACTGGTAAATGTGCTGATTTGCAGATCACAAATTTAATTGCTGCTTTCTCTATGACCAGTGGTGATTATTTGGCATGAAGTAAAATAAAACATCAACATTTATCATCTGCATATATCATAAGACAGATGTTTTGTACAAGTCCTGGTTTGGCACAACAATCACAGTATAGTAAATAACACAACCGTGTTCACTAATGTTATGGTAAACTTAGTACTTAGTATGCTCAGTGTGTTCTCAGGTAAAGTCATCTATATACACAGTATATGTGTGTGTGTGTGTGTATATATATATATATATATATATATATACACTGAAGTACTTAAGTGCAAAACATCTGCACACACAGTAAATGTTTTTTAAGCCCTTCAACTGTCATTTTGTTAGCAAAATTTGCAGGTTTGTAATCCAAGGAGATACCACTAGAAAAAGCCTCTTGTGTATGTTTACCGCATCTCCTCTACTGTGGCCAATTATAGTCTAATAAAAATGAGCTCCTATACGAATTAGAAAATAACTTTGTAACATTTTTTTGTGTCAGATTACATTTCAGTTTCTCTGGGGTAGTAAAAAAACAAAAAATAAATTACAGGAAAAGTACGCAAATGTGTTAAACACATAGGTAAATTCAACTTCAGTAAAGGAAACAGCCTGTGAGTCAATTAAAAGCAGCATTTACTCAACTCCACCAATCACTGGCTTTGTTTAGATCAGGAACTACAATGTTCTGCACCTCCCAAACAGGACTTGCCCAGAGAATCATACACTGGATGAGTAGAACAAAAATATTATGTTCTATCTAATTTGTTAGTACATGCTATTTTTTCATTAGTGACCCTAAATAACTATATATTTTAGGATTAAACACATAGTTTAAGTCCCACTCAGAAGTCACAAGCATTACAGCTTTCCAGTAGGACTGAGATGGTGATTGACAACTATATGTGAGTGTTGCAGCAGATTGATTCAAGTGCTATATCTTTCTCAGGAGGGCTTGCTGCTCTGTAAAGAGACTTTACTTATGTACTTATCTACTTTGTAGGGGTTAAACCCAGTTACAGAGAGCCATTAATACAAAATGAATATGGACTAACAAAAGGATGTGGAATGCAGAAAGAACAAGCTTGAATTTAAGATTGTCTGGAACTTGGATTTTGTACACTGCTGATATAGAAGAACAAACAAAGCCCTTTCCCATAAGCCTAGAGGGTACAGCTTCTACCAACTAATTAGGTACAAAGGATGAGTCACATGACATTCTGAGAATGAACTCCCAGACTGGGTCAGACGGAACAGTTCTGGTATAATGGGCTAAACACCGGCAGCACTCTGCGTGGTCTTCTTGTTCCCAGTAAAATCTGTTTATTTTGATCAGTGAATGCACCTAATAACTAATCTGTATATTAACTATTGCAATGCACACCACTCATTAATACCACTCATTTTTTAGTTAATATCTTCTAATAACTTCATCTATAACAATCCAGTACTTGCACTGACACTCACCTTCCCAGCGGCACATCCCTGGAAAGAGTTTTTTTTTTTAACTTAAAGGGACATAATACCCATATACTAAATCACATGAAAGTGAGGCAGCATAGCTTTAAAAAGCTGACATGAAAATATCACCTGATCATCTATATATAAAAAAGGAATATATTTTACCTCACAATTTCCTCAGCTCACCAGAGTAAGTGCTCTGTATACAGCTAGAGCTGCAAATTGAAAAACAAAACCCAATAGCCAATCAGCAGTGCAGAGGTAATGCATTGCTTTGCTGTGATCTCATGAGATTTCACTTAAATCTCATGAGATTTCCCAGTAAATGTCCTTAAACTGAATAGGGAAATAACATGACTGTGCACACTTGCTTGCAAGTCCTGGGACTAAAGTCTCTTTACAGTAGGGTGTGAATACTTAGGAAATGTTGAGGTAAATATTGTCCTTTTTTACGTATAGATGATCTATTTGTGCCATCTGTGTATCAATTTCTAGTCAGCTTTTTACAGATATGCTGCATCACTTTCATGTGCTTCATCATTTGGGTTTCACGTCCCTTTAAACATGAGTAGCCAGCGCAGCCAATCAGAAGTTGTATTGTCAACCAAATTGTACTCTCACTAACTGCTGGATACAACTACAGTACCAGGTTACTATTTTAATTATGTGTATGCAACTCTTTTAAAAGCCATTCCCTTAATTTAACCCTTTACAAGTGCTGGTTGTTGAATCTCTGAATCTTCTCCTTGGGTGCCACCATCTTTGAGTTTACGTATTCTTGCACACTTTGAACGAAGCAGTGTCAAAAAGCCAGAAACGTCACAGATCTGTGATAGTGCGTTGCTTCTATCAAAGGATACACCAATACGCCTGTTATAAGATAAAGATACCCGCAATAAAGATGCAGAGCTTTACCAACTGGCTTCCATAATGGGTTAAAATACGAGAAGACTTTAAAGAGAGCCGCAGGCTCAGTAGGAAAAACTATCACAGTGAGTAGTAATTTTATTTACATTTTCTAGTAATACAAACTAGAATAAGATACCCCTTATAAGCACACAGGGTCCCGATAGTATGTGTTTACAACAAAAAAACTTTATGGTGTCATTAAATAAAAAACTATTGCAAAGAAAATAACTCTATGTATGATTAATCTGGGCTAATGAGTTATTTCTATCTCTGTAGGAGTAAATAATCTCTTGGTGGTTCAGACACTACAACTAACCCTGATACTGTATTTGTACCCACCAGTTTAATGTACCTTTAAGCAGTTATGCACATCAAATTTCTAAATAAGAGGTACAACATTGTGATATCTGTTTCTTCAATAGGGCAGGCCGCAAGGGTGGGTGAAGGTTAATAAGCAGCAGTTATTAGTACCAGAGGAATTTCACAGAAAAGACCACCCATTTACACTCTTCATTTGTGCTGGTTCAAGGGTTCCGTCACCTGTTCTGAGGATATAGATAGATATAATTCAGTCATGCTATTTTACTAGCACACAAAAATATCCTCAAGTCGATACCTATTTGCAGAGGATTTATTTTTTAACACCATCTACATTTCGGAAATGTAATAAAATGTTATATCAAAACTTATACATATTAGCATGCAGAAGAAACTTTCTTGTATAAATATTCTTATGCTGAACAAATTGTTTTCAGTATATAAAAAAAAGTTTACCTCCTGGGGGTATATGTTAAGGGATACACTTAATATGAGGGTCAATGAAGGACATTTTCACCATTTACAATATGTACATATTATAGTGATCCAAAAGTCTTCCATTACTTGTAAAATATTTCTCATATCCTAAACAGAAGAATCATTATCATCTGTCTGATATGTAACAAGCGATGAGCTGGAGTTAAAATGTTCCTCGCTATCAGAAGACACCAAAGGGTTTTGTGCTAAATGTATTTTTTTATGTTGATTTAGAGACCGTTTAGCTGCAAAACATTTCCCACATACAGGACAAGCAAATGGTTTCTCTCCAGTGTGGGTTAACTGATGCTGAACTAAAGTTTGTTTCACTGTGAAACTTTTGCCACATTCAGAACAGGAATATGGTTTCTCTCCTGTGTGAATTCTTTTATGTTCAATAAGGGATTGCTTCACAGTGAATGATTTCCCACATTCGGCACATGAATAACGAGAAGCTCCTGTATGGATTGTTTGATGATCGGCAAGAGAACGCTTCATTCTAAAACATTTACCACAATCTGTGCATGAATATGGTTTTGCGCCAGTATGTATTGTTTGATGATCAACAAGCGATCGTTTCTCTCTAAACGATTTACCACAATCTGAACATGTAAATGGTTTCTCTTCTATATGAGTTCTCTGATGTTTAACAAGATATGCGTTACTGGTAAAGCATTTTCCACATTCATTACAAGTAAATGGTTTGTCACCAGTATGCATCTTCTGATGTATAGCAAGAGACGTGTTGCTAGTAAACGTTTTACCACAATCAGAACATATCAATAGGTTCTCTGCTGTATGATTTCTCATATGTTGTATGAGAGAGCGTTTCGCTGTAAAACTTTTTCCACATTCAGAACAAACAAATTGCTTTTCTTCTTTATGAGTTAACTGATGAGCAGTGAGATTTGATTTTCTAGCAAAACACCTCCCACATTCATAACATGGAAATGGTTTCTCACCCGTATGTGTTCTCTGATGCGCAACAAGTTCAGAATGGTAAGTATAACATTTCCTACATACAGAACACAGATAGGGTTTCTCTCCTGAAATGATGTGCCATTGTGCTTTCTCTTGTGGTTGATACTCTTTGTAGTAACACTGCATTACTGTTAAAAATTCTTGAAAGTTTGACATTGTAGTGGTTTCTTTACAACATTTTGTGATAGAAGTTACTACATTTTGGTCTTGTCCAGAGATATTTGCCCTCATTGATCCATCTGTCGAACGACAAAAAATACATAACAAATCTGAGCAATATCATTCTCATACTAACAAGAAGACAAATATTCTGATAATATGAGGCACACAATTTATATATTTGTACCACTTTTAGCACAATCTTTAAGAAACATTACATTCTAGTTCCTCATAAAATGCTTAGTTATGCACATGGACACCTAACACTCTCTGTTGTTGGCTATGTCTCCAATGGCATCAATAATACAAGTAACTCTGGGGACTTACGGGCAGCCGGATGAGTTCAGATGGATATTTCTGAGCTTTGGATGAGCTATATCTGATCTACAGGGTATCTTTCTTCATGGTGGTCATCCTTACAGGATATCTTCCATCCATGGTGGTCAAACTTAGCATCTAAAATAAACTTGTGAAGTCTCAGAAGCAAGTTGCTAAGAATATTGTTATAAGACCCAGTTATTACAGTTCTCTGGGAGCTATATAGAGGCTTGAACCTTTCCTAACTGGTGTCACCACAATCTAAGTCCCCCTTCAGTAAGGATGCCTGTGTGACTTTACTGTTTAGCTACCAATATACACTAATGTTTACTTATGCTGTCTTGGCTAACCCTTTACTACTTTTATAAGTGAAATATTTTGTCCAGACATTAAGGACTGTACTGTTCGTCAGAGGCATCATCTGGAAAGTGCCTTATGCTGCCAGCAACATCCTTATCAATATGGAAGTAGCTGGTGAGGAGCCTCTTTTGTGAGAGTTCTCCTGACTGAATGTCCTAACAAGATTCAAATAGATCTGAGGGTCCTGGGTAGGGTATAAACCTATTTAAAGAGATACTAAACCCAAATTATTTCTTTAATGATTCAGATAGAGCAGCAATTTTCTAATATACTCCTATTATCAACTGTTCTTCATTCTTTTGCTATCTTTATTTGAAAAGCAGGAATGTAACGCATAAGAACCGGCCCTACTACCCAGCGTGCTGAACCTAAAATGGGCTGACTCCTAAGCTTTACAATCCTGCTTTTCAAATACAGATAGCAAGAGAATGAAGAAACATTGATAATAGGAGTAAATTAGAAAGGTGCTTAAAATTGCTGCTCTATCTGAATCGTAAAAGAAAAACATTTGGGTTTAGTGTCCCTTTAAGGCAATATTTAACGTGTTACATGCCTATATCAGATATTGTAATAGTTCATGTTCTGCATGTGTTTTCTTTAGTGCTTGCAATGGTGTTTTTTTTTTTTTTTTTTTGGCAAAGAGCTTTATTTGAAAAAGACAATATGCATACATCTTGGGTGTGGTTTTGGGTTTACAGAACTCACCCGTACAATGAAGACAAAAACATTACATTGTAAATGGAAGATGGAGGTCTGGTTGGTTCTGAGTCTTTGATTCTAGGCAGAGCCAGCTATCCACAACATCAAAACAATTAAAGTCCAGTACAGATGTACAGTAACAATATAATTCCATTCAATGAAGCTCTACATTGTCAAATTTTTTTTTTTTTTTTCCTGTTCTATTCTTTATAAAGCAGGTATCATATCAGTACGGTAGAAAACAACAGTAACTAAGATGAGGTTTTTAGAACATATATAAAAACAAGTAATAATCCTATATAATAAAAGGCCAAGTGTGTTTGTCCGAAGCTGTCATGCGCAGTAGAGACTACGGGCGAGGATAAACACACCTGGCCTTCCAACTGACCTCCTCCTGGCATCATTCTGGCGTTGCGTGTGGACTGTGGTAGAGTAGGCGTGGCTGACTGGGTGTGACATGGGCGTGGTCGGGCGTGATGTGGGTGTGCTTGGGCGGGGTCAGAGGTGACGTGGGCGGGGCCAGGTGCAGCCAGATGCCGACTGCAGTCAGTGAGACTGAGAGCTCTAAAAAGGGGGGATAGAGAGAGCAGCAGAAGAGGGGGGATAAAGAGAGGGAGAGAGACAGCAAAAGAGAGGGAGGGAGAGAGCACAAAAGAGAGGGGGGAGAGAGCACAAAAGAGAGGGGGGAGAGGGGGAGAGATCACAAAAGAGAGGGGGAGAGAGCACAAAAGAGAGGGGGGAGAGAGCACAAAAGAGAGGGGGGAGAGAGCACAAAAGAGAGGGGGGAGAGAGCACAAAAGAGAGGGGGGAGAGAGCACAAAAGAGAGGGGGGAGAGAGCACAAAAGAGAGGGGGGAGAGAGCACAAAAGAGAGGGGGGAGAGAGCACAAAAGAGAAGGGGGAGAGAGCACAAAAGAGAGGGGGGAGAGAGCACAAAAGAGAGGGGGGAGAGAGCACAAAAGAGAGGGGGGAGAGAGCACAAAAGAGAGGGGGGAGAGAGCACAAAAGAGAGGGGGGAGAGAGCACAAAAGAGAGGGGGGAGAGAGCACAAAAGAAAGGGGGGAGAGAGCACAAAAGAAAGGGGGAGAGAGCGCAAAAGAGAGGGGGAGAGTGCACAAAAGAGAGGGAGAGAGACGGCAAAAGAGAGGAGAGAGAGAGAGCAAACGAGAGGAGAGAGAGAGAGCAAACGAGAGGAGAGAAAGAGAGCAAACGAGAGGTGGGAAGAGAGAGAGCAAAAGAGGGAGAGAGAGAGCAAAAGAGAGGGGGGAGAGAGAGAGCAAAAGAGAGGGGGGAGAGAGAGCAAAAGAGAGGGGAGAGAGAGAGAGAGAGAGCAAAAGAGAGTGGAGAAAGAGAGAGAAAAAGAGAGGGGGGATAGAGAGAGAGCAAGGGGTGAGACCGCTGTACTGCAAAAAATGGCCCGTGTACACAGGCTTTCGGACTAGTAATATTAGAATACAATAACGTATGCATGAAAAAGCGTTGAGTGATGTTTGCCGCTAACATACTCAGTAGTTGTAGAAAGTATCCTTATTTAAGACATAGTCAAGAGAAACAGGAAAGAGAGTGTGAGAAGGAGGAGGAGAAAGGGAGGGGAGAGTAAATGGGGGCAAGAAAAGGGTATGCAACAGGTTTTATCGTACACTAGCCTATTGCAACTGTACACCCTCCTGCTAGAAAATACTTTTAAACCGCGGTATCGTCCCCATTCCACAGCTGGATGCAATGGTTTTTATATGGCACAGATGTTGCTTTGCATAATGTCCTTGAGCTGGGTTACCGAAATGCATAACACCCTTGTTTGGATATTGTACTTCTAACTATTTTATAATTTTAGCATTCTAAGTTGTGGCAATTAATGTATTTCTCTCCTGACAACCTCACTTTTACTGAGAGCTTTAAAGCAGTTTTAGGTCCTCGAACCACCATAACATTCTAACTACAAAGAAGGAAATGGCATCATCTCTTAACAACCTAGTTCTTAAACAATAGCTAGAACAACATATCTAAAATTGAGCATCCTCTCATTTTATTACTGTTTTTTGATGGTCAGTTGACTGATCACCGTCTTCACATGAGTTGTCATTTGAGTGTGAGAAATTATGTCATATGAGCTGCTCGTCTTCATGACCCGTCGTCTTTTCTATCTTCATGTGTGCGAGGTACCTCTGATGTTATATTAGCTAGGGATAGCAGGTTCCTTCCTATTGTATCTAGATGTCATTTACACAACTATGATGTTTCGTTTAGATTCCTGGTTTAGACCATCATATATTAATCCCAAAAGTTTGGATCCCGCGGTGTCTACTTTAAACTTTTCCTAGTTGTTTTCCCATTTTTGATCTACACTTTATATATGTGTTGGGGGTAAACAAGTGACCTTATGTATGCAAGGTGGTTACAAATATTGAAAATAGATAGAGATTTATAATGGTAAAGTTATACGTTTTATTAATCTACAGGCAATTATTACTTTATAATGTTATTATCTAGATGAATTACTGATTCTCTGTTGTACTTATTTGTGATATACCTAGAGGTTTTTATAATGTTTTGTCTGTATCCAGCTGTCTTTTAAACCTCCAAAAAAGTAACTTTATTCAGGTCAGTAACAATCATTAAACAACCCCAAAAGAAACATACTTTTAAAAGACCATATTTATGGTGCAACAAAAAGAAAGTGACCTTAATATTCCTTTAACAGCAGGTCAAGGCAGTAAGAGAATAATGGCTAAGATGACCGGGCTGAGATCTGAACCTGCAACCTAATTTATGTAAGTATAAATCCTAACACATTTCTTGTTTTAATCTTGTTGGATATCACCGTTTGCTTTCCAAGAGAAAAGGATTAACAATGGTGTACATAGAACCCACTGCAGTTATAGAGAAACTGATGCACTAAAGTTTAGTACATTTTCATGGATACAGTGAATAAGAAGCCGGTGGAGATCATAAAATACCACAAAGAGGCATCACCATATAAATTATATTTATTTTATTACTTACCAGTATTGATACTAATCGGAATTTCCTCTTGCTCCATTAACTGGTAATCTGTCACATATGGCACCTCTCCGCGCTCCAGCTTTGAGACAAGCAATGGCTTCAATTTGACACAACCTAAAACAATATATTCCAACCCTTTGTTAAGAATATTTTTATTTCATGTTTAGTGATGGCGTAAATAATCATAGATATAGTGTGCACAGTCAGTCTGCCCAATGACTCGAGTCACACAAAGCAAGACTGAAATAAAAAAAATTAAAAATTTCTGTAAATAGTAATTTTTTCTTAGAATCTTCTTATGTATACATTTAGGTAAAATAGTAGAGAGAGAGAAAAAGAGAGAGAAAAAAAATGTATGCTTACCTGATAAATGTATTTCTTTTTTGACACGATGAGTCCATGGATCATCTTAATTACTAATGGGATATTCACCTTGTGGTCAGCAGGAGGAGGCAAAGAGCACCACAGCAGGGCTGTTAAATATCTCCTCCCTCCCACTCCAGTCATTCGACCGAAGTTAGGAGGAGAAAGGAAAAGCCAAGGTGCAGAGGGGTCTGACGTTTACTTAATAACCCACAACCTGTCTAAAGGAACAGGGTGGGCCGTGGACTCATCGTGTCAAAAAAAAAAAAAATTTATCAGGTAAGCATAAATTTTCTTTTTTAAGACACGATGAGTCCACGGATCATCTTAATTACTAATGAAATCCAATACCCAAGCTAGAGTCCACAGATGATATGGGAGGTACAAGACAGGGAACCTAAATGGAAGGCACCACTGCTTGAAGAACCTTTCTCCCAAAAGCGGCCTCAGCCGAGGCAAAAGTGTCAAAGTTGTAGAACTTTTAACAAGTGTGAAGAGAGGACCAAGTTGCAGCCTTGCAAATCTGTTCCACAGAAGCTTCATTTTTGAACGCCCATGAGGAAGCAACAGCCCTCGTAAAATGAGCCATAACTCTCTCGGGAGGCTCCTGTCCAGCAGTCTCATATGCAAAACGTATGATACTCTTCAGCCAAAAAGAAAGAGAAGTAGCCGTAGCTTTCTGTCCCTAACGTTTTCCTGAGAAAACCACAAACAAAGAAGAAGACTGACGAAAGTCCTTAGTCGCCTGTAAGTAAAACTTTAAAGCACGGACCACGTCCAAATTGTGCAGAAGTCTTTCCTTCTGAGAAGAAGGATTAGGACACAACAAAGGAAAAACAATATCCTGATTAATGTTCCGATCAGAACAACCTTAGGAAGAAATCATAATTTAGTACGTAAAACTACCTTATCTGAATGGAAAATAAGATAAGGAGACTCATACTGTAAACTCTCCGAGCCGAAGAAATAGAAACAAGAAATAAAACTTTCCAAGATAACAACTTAATATCTAAGGAATGCATGGGCTCAAACAGAGCCCCTTGAGGAACTTTGAGAACTAAATTAAGACTCCATGGAGGAGTAACTGGTTTGAATACAGGCCTGATCCTGACCAAGGCCTGACAGAATGATTGAACATCTGGGACATCCGCCAGACATTTGTGTAACAAGAAGTAGAAAAGAAGAGGCGGATCCATCCAATACTTCCAAAACACTGTGAATTTATTGTAATTTTCTTTCACAAACAATTGTTGCAAAAAACTTCAGAGACACACACTTAAAACCATAGGAGCTGATGTGAGGTCCGGTTTCAGTCTTACATGTTTCGGCGGATCCTGACCGCCTTAATCATAGACCATCAGATGGTCTATGATTAAGGCGGTCAGGATCCGCCGAAACATGTAAGACTGAAACCGGACCTCACATCAGCTCCTATGGTTTTAAGTGTGTGTCTCTGAAGTTTTTTGCAACAATTGTTTGTGAAAGAAAATTACAATAAATTCACAGTGTTTTGGAAGTATTGGATGGATCCGCCTCTTCTTTTCTACTTCATGTAACTTGCAAACAGGAAGGAGTTTGCTCTCAGGATCACATCCCAAATTGGAAGGCAGCATCAGGTGCAGCTGTGACCGGGCGAGCTGTGAAATTTGGGACGCAACAGGAACCGCGACTGTGGAGGTTGCAAGCGGACACTCTACACCAGGTAAGACCTCTTCCTTCTGCTTTGAAAGGAGTCAGATCCGGGAGGACAAACCAAGTGAGGCTGCCGCATGAAGAGCGGGGTGAGTGAGAGTGTATCTAACCGCATTTAGCAACCTGTACCTGTAGTTCATATAAAGCTTGCTATATATAAAAAAAAGGGGAATAACACACTGCACCTTATGTACTTGTGGCTAAGGGACTAAAGACATTGCACAGGGCAAACCTGGTTTTGCCATTTTTTCAGAAAATTTGTGTAACAAAATAGACAAAGCCGAGATCTGATCTTATAGGGAACTTGTCGATAAACCCTTCTCCAAACACTCTTGGAGTAGCCCTTGGATTCACACCAATAAAGGTATTTACGCCAAATGTTATGGTAAATCCTGCTAGTCACAGGCTTACGAGCCTGAATCATGGTCTCTATGACCGAATAAGAAAATCCCGCTTGGATAAAATTAAGCGTTCAATCTCCAAGCAGTAAGCTTCAGAGAAACTAGATTTGGATGAAGGAAGGGCCCCTGAATCAGAAGGTCCTTTCTCAACGGAAGTGTCCAAAGAGGCAGAGATGCCATCTCCACCAGATCCGCATACCAAATCCTGCGAGGCCAGGCCGGAGCTATGATAATAACCGAAGTCCTCTCCTGCTTGATTCGAGCAATTACCCAAGGAAGAAGAGCAAACGGAGAGAATAGGTATGCTAGACTGAAGGTCCAAGGGACCCCCAGAGCATCTATCAGTTCCGCCTGGGGGTCCCTGGACCTCAACCTGTATCTTGGTAGCTTGGCATTCTGACCCCACTTGAGAATCAGATTGGAAAACACTTCTGGATGGAGTTCCCACTCCCCCGGATGAAAAGTCTGACTGCTCAGAAAATCCGCCTCCCAATAGTCCACTCCTGGGATGTGGATCGCCGACAGGCAGCAAGAATGGCCTCCGCCCATTAAATTATTTTTTATATCTCTGTCATCTCCAAGGAACTCCTCGTTCCTCCCTGATGATTGATGTAAGTCACTGACGTTATTTTGTTCGACTGGAACCTGATAAACTGGACCGAGGCTAACTGAGGCCAGGCCAGAATAACATTGTAGATTGCTCACTGCTCCAGAATGTTTATAGGAAGAACAGACTCTGGCTGAGTTCAAACCCTCTGAGTCCTTAGGGAGCCCCAGACTGCTCCCCACCCTAGAAGACTGGCGTCTGTTGTCACAATCACCCAAGATGGTCTGCTAAAGCAGGTTCCCTAGGAGAGATGATCCAGAGACAACACCATTGAAGAGAATCCCTTGTCTCCTGCTTTTTAGGAGACAAATCTGTATAATCTCCGATCCATTGCCTGAGCATACTTAAATGCAGAGGTCTGACATGGAACCGAGCAAACAGGATGATGACCCTTGCCGCCACCATCAGCCCGATTACCTCCATGCACTGAGCCACTGAAGGCTGAGGGGTGGACTGAATGACTAGACAAGTATCGTTAAACTCTGATTTCCTGACATTCTGACAGAAAAATTTTCATTGATATGGAATCTATTATGGTTCCCCAGAAAGTTAGCCTTGTGTTTGGGACTGAGGAACTTTTTTCCAAATTTACCTGCCACCCGTGATATCGCGGGAAGGATAACACCATGTCTGTGTGACATCTTGCTTGCTGTAAGGATGGCACCTGGACTAGGTTATGTCATCCAGATAGAGCGCCACTATAAAGCCCCGTAACCAAAGCACCGCCAACAGCGATCCCAGAGCTCTTAAGACGATTCTTGAGAATGGCACATGAAGGTACGCGTCCATTAAATCCACTGCAGTCATAAATTGACCCTCTTGGATCAAGGAAAGAATGGATCGAATAGTTTCCATCTTGAAGGACGGTAAACTAAGAAATCTGTTTTAGACTCCTGAGATCTAAAAATGGTGTGAAGGTTCCCTCTTATTTGGGAACCACAAACCAATTGGGACAAAAAAAAACAGACCCTGTACCTGTAGTGCAACTGGAACAATCACTCCCCTGTCTGAGAGTCTCCTATGCAGTGTAAGAATGCCTCTCCCTTTATCTGATCTGCAGATAATCTTGAAAGCAGAAACCTGACTCTGGGAGGAAAACCTTTTGAACTCTGATTTTTTTGTCCCTGGGACACTATTATCTATTGCTCAGGAATCCTGAACATCTCGAACCCAAGCCTGAGCGAAGACGGAAAGTTTTTTATTAAAAATTGACAGATAAATAAAAGTTACTGTCTCTTTAAATTTAAAAAGTTATTAATTTTTGTGTGCTCTTGTTTCATTCTAAGATACAAAGGATGGATTAAACAAATAAACAGCTAAAATTATTTTAATAAGATTAACAGATAAAAAACGTTACTGTCTCTTTAAATTTTAAAACTGAAACTTTTATCTTTGTGTGCAGAAAAGTACTTAGATTAGCACGCAAATATTGAAGCACTGACTTAAAGGGATATAATACTCATATGCTAAATCACTTGAAACTGATGCAGTATAACCGTAAAAAGCTAACAGGAAAATATCACCTGAGCATCTCTATGTAAAAAAGGAAGATATTTTACCTCACAATTTCCTCAGCTCACCAGAGTAAGTGTTGTGTAAAAAGTTATACTCAGCTGTTGCCCAGCTGTAGGTAAAAAAATAAAAATAAATAAGAAATGAACAGCAGCCAATCAGCATCAGCAGTGCTGAGGTCATGAACTCTTTTACTGTGATCTCATGAGATTTCACTTAACTCTCATGAGATTTCATTGTAAACTTTCTTACACTGAATAGGGAAATAACATGAGTGCACAGGCTTCAATCCCTTAGCTGTCCCGGGACAGACATACTGATTTGCTGCTTAGAAGTCCTTTACAATGGGATGTGGCTACTGAGAAACTTTTGAGGTAAAATATCTTTCTTTTTTACATAGAGATGTTCAGGTGATATTTTCTAGTCGGCTTTTTACAGCTATGCTGCGTCACTTTCAAGTGTTTAAACATTTGGGTATTATGGCCCTTTAAACCTCAGTAAAATCTTGCGGAGGTGCCCTCCTAATGCTCATTCACCCTTAGAACTTCATGTACCTAAAAAAACATGACTTAGATCCAAAACAGATCCGGAGCGCAGTTGCAGCGCTATCCGGACCCACAAAAGTGAAGAGTACTGTATTAGCAAGGAATAACCAATCTACCTTCCAATGAACGGAAGAAAAATAAAGCGAGTGCAGCCTAAGTCAGCCCCAAACATAGCTCTGCCCCTTGTGGGCGTGATAACACACATCTCAGAGATTCCAGCAAAGTTAAACCTAGAGAATGGCAATTGAGCCGCTCAAAAATGGCGCCAAACATAACCCCGCCCTTCGTGGGCGTAACAATACATGCTCTCCCGGTCGCCATTATTATCTTAGAGACAGACAACCGGGAGATAACTGAACCCTTCTTTGTGAACCTGGGGCAAATTGTAATACTGAATGTAAGGTATAAAATGTGCATTACATATAAAAAGTATACATCATGCAGATTAGCCTTCTCTGCTATTGGGCATATCTCCTGAGCCCTTTTGTATCCAGCTCGGTTCAAGTGCCCCCAGAAAAGCCACTCTCCTCAGCCCCAGTGCCTGCTATTAACATGCTGTCACAGAATCCTCCTTAATATATATATATAGGAGTTATATGTCCCAGTAAAGTGCTACACTTCCTCTGTCCTGAATCCTCTTCTTGCTTCAGACACAGAATAAAAAAGTCAGCACTTACCTTTGAAATCTGCCCGACAGCAGGGCAGCTCAGCAGGTTTAAGAGGTCCTCTCCCTCTCATAGCCCTGTGGATAAAGATAAAGCCTGAGCCATCTTACTTAGGCTATCAGAGTTAGGGCAGCATCAATGTATGGGAGGCGCAGTGAGAATTATGTCCCACAAGTTCCCATTGCTCTAAAGCCACCACTGCTCTACTGAAGAGACTGACATGGACTACGGCTACACCCTAGAACAAAGCAGCACAATCTTGCACTACTTTAAAAATAATAAACTCTTGATTGAAGAATCTAATTTAACACCTCACTTTACCTCTTCCTATCACTAACGTAGGCAAAGAGAATGACTGGGGTGGGAGGGAAGGGAGGAGCTATTTAACAGCTCTGCTGTGGTGCTCTTTGCCTCCTCCTGCTGACCAGGAGGTGTATATCCCATTAGTAATTAAGATGATCCATGGACTCATCATGTCTTAAAAAAGAAAAGAAAAAGAGAGAGAGAAAGAAAGAGAAAGAGAGAGAGAGAGAGAAAGAGAGAGAGAGAGAAAGAAAGAGAAAAAGAGAGAGAGAGAGAAAAAAGAGAGAAAAAAAGAGAGAGAGAGAGAGAGAGAAAGAAAAAAATGAGAGAGAGAAAAAGAGAGAGAAGCTTAGAGTAACAGTATAGAATTGTTACCTAGCAAACAAAGACTATGATAATTCTCTAGCATCACATTCTTGTAAATCTCTTTCTGCTCTCCTGTTAGTGTGCCCCACTCCTCTTCGGAGAAGTAAATTGCGATGTCATCAAACTCAATGCGTTCCTATAAATATAATAATTTCAGTTAATAAATAACAGTCTTTAAATTTAACTGAATGTTTGGTGACCTTCTGCTGCTCATAAGACCGGTGTTTGCCAAACCTTCTGTCTAATAATAGAGGCTGAATAATGATCCTAATAAAGTTCACTAATAATATCAATAAAAACCATAACACCAGAGGCAGCGCAGAACCGCAGGTACAAACAGCGCAGAACCGCAGGTACAAACAGCGCAGAACCGCAGGTACAAACAGCGCAGAACCGCAGATACAAACAGCAGAGAACCGCAGGTACAAACAGCAGAGAACCGCAGGTACAAACAGCAGAGAACTGCAGGTACAAACAGCAGAGAACCGCAGGTACAAACAGCAGAGAACCGAAGGTACAAACAGCAGAGAACCGAAGGTACAAACAGCAGAGAACCGCAGGTACAAACAGCGCAGAACCGCAGCTATAAACAGCGCAGAACCGCAGGTACAAAACGGCGCAGAACCGCAGGTACAAACAGCGCAGAACAGCAGGGTCAAACAGCGCAGAACCGCAGGTACAAACAGCGCAGAACCGCAGGTACAAACAGCGCAGAACTGCAGATACAAACAGCAGAGAACCGCAGGTACAAACAGCAGAGAACCGCAGGTACAAACAGCAGAGAACCGCAGGTACAAACAGCAGAGAACCGCAGGTACAAACAGCAGAGAACCGCAGGTACAAACAGCAGAGAACCGCAGGTACAAACAGGAGAGAACCGCAGGTACAAACAGCAGAGAACCGCAGGTACAAACAGCGCAGAACAGCAGGTACAAACAACGCAGAACCGCAGGTACAAACAGCGCAGAACCGCAGGTACAAACAGCGCAGAACTGCAGATACAAACAGCAGAGAACCGCAGGTACAAACAGCACAGAACTGCATGTACAAACAGCGCAGAACTGCAGATACAAACAGCAGAGAACCACAGGTACAAAACGGTACAGAACCGCAGGTACAAACAGCGCAGAACAGCAGATACAAACAGCAAAGAACCGCAGGTACAAACAGCAGAGAACCGCAGGTACAAACAGAAGAACCGCAGGTACAAACAGCGCAGAACAGCAGGTACAAACAGCAGAGAACCGCAGGTACAAACAACAGAGAACCGCAGGTACAAACAGCAGAGAACAGCAGGTACAAACAGCGCAGAACCGCAGGTACAAACAGCGCAGAACCGCAGGTACAAACAGCGCAGAACCGCAGGTACAAACAGCACAGAACCGCAGGTACAAACAGCACAGAACAGCAAGTACAAACAGCGCAGAACCACAGGTACAAACAGCACAGAACAGCAAGTACAAACAGCGGTTCCTGAGATGTTTGATGAACTCTCTGCATCATCTTGTTCTTTAAAATTGGTCAAAATCTGGTGTAAGTATCAGCAAGTACAAACAGTGCAGAACTGCAAGTACAAACAGCGCAGAACCACAGGTACAAAACGGTGCAGAACCGCAGGTACAAAACGGAGCAGAACCGCAGGTACAAAACGGCGCAGAACCGCAGGTACAAAACGGCGCAGAACCGCAGGTACAAACAGCGCAGAACCGCAGGTACAAAACGGCACAGAACCGCAGGTACAAAACGGTGCAGAACCGCATGTACAAAACGGCGCAGAACCGCATGTACAAACGGCGCAGAACCGCAGGTACAAAACGGCGCAGAACCGCAGGTACAAACAGAGCAGAACAGCAGGTACAAACAGCGCAGAACTGCAGATACAAACAGGAGAGAACCGCAGGTACAAACAGGAGAGAACCGCAGGTACAAACAGGAGAGAACCGCAGGTACAAACAGCGCAGAACCGCATGTACAAACAGAGCAGAATTACCTCTTCATTCCTTATGGAGACCTGAGATGTTTGATGAACTCTCTGCGCCATCTTGTTGTTCAAATTGGTCAAAATCTGGTGTAAGTATCAGGTGTCTGCTCTATTTGTTCTTCAGAGGAGTCCCAACCTAAAATTACACACATGCAACTGAGGTGGAATTCACTGTGTTATTCAGAAGATTAAAGTAACACCTATATAGAATGGCTCCATACATAGGGCAGGGATCAGCAAACGCTGGCACCAGGATACAAGGTAAAGGGCAATTAAAGGGTTAACTTATCAATGCATTTGTTGCAGACAATCAAGCGGTAAAATAACTGCTGCAAGTGCTTTTTATTCTGGCAATCATGGGTTTTAATCACTGACGCATGTATTTTCTGAGCAATCGAGGAGTTATCCAACAGCTATATTTTGTTTCTGGAAACACATTGTTTAAATCACTACAGAGGTGATTAATCTTATCATTGCCTGGAGCATATATGAGCTATCAAACTTTAAACCAACAATAAATTTGTGTTACTGACATTCAAACTGCTAAATCACTGTGTGCATTATTGTTAATCAAGGCATTATGGCACTCAGGGGGTTAAAGCAACACTGCACGCTTGCTTCTGCTAATCACGGGGTTATATCACTAGCTCATAAGCATTTTGAGACACTAAGGGGTTAACCAACAGCAATACGTGTTTCTGGCAACAAAGGGATTAACTCGTTTACACAGAGGTGCTTTTTGCTATGTTTGTCTGAAACTGGCACAGGCTATTAAAGAAATATTACTGGCAACCAAAAGAATAAATCACTACTTACAATGAAAGTGTTATAGTGCTTAGGGGTTTAAATTACTTCTATATGT
This sequence comes from Bombina bombina, assembly GCF_027579735.1. NCBI lineage: Eukaryota > Metazoa > Chordata > Amphibia > Anura > Bombinatoridae > Bombina > Bombina bombina. Next base: position 626,402,585 of record NC_069505.1, read on the forward strand.
ATTGCTGCCAAGTACAGGATTAAATCATTTTTTATGCTAATAACAAAGAAGCTGAATCATAGTATGCAATGATGTTAATCTAGGAGTTAAACCACTGCTTGTACGTGTGTTACTGGCAACAAAGGGCTTGAATCACTGTTTACTGCAAGTTTAATTTACATATAAACAATCACATTTAATAAACGTTACTCATACCTGGGGTCAGTGGCACCTGGAAGACTCCAACCCTCCCTCATTCTCCTTTACGCTTACCTAAATCTGAGTCACTTATTAACCGTTTCTTTCCCAGGGGTAAGTTTAGCTGTACGTTACTATTTGCAGATTCAGATACCAGTAGATCTGATATAAACGCTTCTTCATAAGCCTCAGGGACGCTGCTCGCTCTGCTAAACCTAAATCTGAGTCACTTATTAACCGTTTCTTCCCCAGGGGTAAGTTTACCTTACATTACTATTTGCAGATTCAGACACCAGTAGATCTGATATAAACGCTTCTTCATAAGCCTCAGGGACGCTGCTCGCTCTGCTAAACCTAAATCTGAGTCACTTATTAACCGTTTCTTCCCCAGGGGTAAGTTTAGCTGTACGTTACTAATAGCAGATTCAGACACCAGTAGATCTGATATAAACGCTTCTTCATAAGCCTCAGGGACGCTGCTCGCTCTGCTAAACCTAAATCTGAGTCACTTATTAACCGTTTCTTCCCCAGGGGTAAGTTTAGCTGTACGTTACTAATAGCAGATTCAGACACCAGTAGATCTGATATAAACGCTTCTTCACAAGCCTCAGGGACGCTGCTCGCACTGCTGCACCTAAATCTGAGTCACTTATTAACCGTTTCTTCCCCAGGGGTAAGTTTAGCTGTACGTTACTATTTGCAGATTCAGACACCAGTAGATCTGATATAAACGCTTCTTCATAAGCCTCAGGGACGCTGCTCGCTCTGCTGCACCTAAATCTGAGTCACTTATTAACCGTTTCTCCCCCAGGGGTAAGTTTAGCTGTACGTTACTATTTGCAGATTCAGACACCAGTAGATCTGATATAAACGCTTCTTCATAAGCCTCAGGGACGCTGCTCGCTCTGCTAAACGTAAATCTGAGTCACTTATTAACCGTTTCTTCCCCAGGGGTAAGTTTAGCTGTACGTTACTATTTGCAGATTCAGACACCAGTAGATCTGATATAAACGCTTCTTCATAAGCCTCAGGGACGCTGCTCGCTCTGCTGCACCTAAATCTGAGTCACTTATTAACCGTTTCTTCCCCAGGGGTAAGTTTAGCTGTACGTTACTATTTGCAGATTCAGACACCAGTAGATCTGATATAAACGCTTCTTCATAAGCCTCAGGGACGCTGCTCGCTCTGCTGCACCTAAATCTGAGTCACTTATTAACCGTTTCTTCCCCAGGGGTAAGTTTAGCTGTACGTTACTATTTGCAGATTCAGGCACCAGTAGATCTGATATAAACGCTTCTTCATAAGCCTCAGGGACGCTGCTCGCTCTGCTAAACCTAAATCTGAGTCACTTATTAACCGTTTCTTCCCCAGGGGTAAGTTTACCTGTACGTTACTATTTGCAGATTCAGACACCAGTAGATCTGATATAAACGCTTCTTCATAAGCCTCAGGGACGCTGCTCGCACTGCTGCACCTAAATCTGAGTCACTTATTAACCGTTTCTTCCCCAGGGGTAAGTTTAGCTGTACATTACTAATAGCAGATTCAGACACCAGTAGATCTGATATAAACGCTTCTTCATAAGCCTCAGGGACGCTGCTCGCTCTGCTGCACCTAAATCTGAGTCACTTATTAACCGTTTCTACCCCAGGGGTAAGTTTAGCTGTATGTTACTATTTGCAGATTCAGACACCAGTAGATCTGATATAAACGCTTCTTCATAAGCCTCAGGGACGCTGCTCGCTCTGCTGCACCTAAATCTGAGTCACTTATTAACCGTTTCTTCCCCAGGGGTAAGTTTAGCTGTACGTTACTATTTGCAGATTCAGACACCAGTAGATCTGATATAAACGCTTCTTCATAAGCCTCAGGGACGCTGCTCGCTCTGCTAAACCTAAATCTGAGTCACTTATTAACCGTTTCTTCCCCAGAGGTAAGTTTAGCTGAACGTTACTATTTGCAGATTCAGACACGAGTAGATCTGATATAAACGCTTCTTCATAAGCCTCAGGGACGCTGCTCGCTCTGCTAAACCTAAATCTGAGTCACTTATTAACCGTTTCTACCCCAGGGGTAAGTTTAGCTGTACATTACTATTTGCAGATTCAGGCACCAGTAGATCTGATATAAACGCTTCTTCATAAGCCTCAGGGACGCTGCTCGCTCTGCTAAACCTAAATCTGAGTCACTTATTAACCGTTTCTTCCCCAGGGGTAAGTTTAGCTGTACGTTACTATTTGCAGATTCAGGCACCAGTAGATCTGATATAAACGCTTCTTCATAAGCCTCAGGGACGCTGCTCGCTCTGCTAAACCTAAATCTGAGTCACTTATTAACCGTTTCTTCCCCAGGGGTAAGTTTAGCTGTACGTTACTATTTGCAGATTCAGGCACCAGTAGATCTGATATAAACGCTTCTTCATAAGCCTCAGGGACGCTGCTCGCTCTGCTAAACCTAAATCTGAGTCACTTATTAACCGTTTCTTCCCCAGGGGTAAGTTTAGCTGTACGTTACTATTTGCAGATTCAGGCACCAGTAGATCTGATATATACGCTTCTTCATAAGCCTCAGGGACGCTGCTCGCTCTGCTAAACCTAAATCTGAGTCACTTATTAACCGTTTCTTCCCCAGGGGTAAGTTTAGCTGTATGTTACTATTTGCAGATTCAGACACGAGTAGATCTGATATAAACGCTTCTTCATAAGCCTCAGGGACGCTGCTCGCTCTGCTGCACCTAAATCTGAGTCACTTATTAACCGTTTCTTCCCCAGGGGTAAGTTTAGCTGTACGTTACTAATAGCAGATTCAGACACCAGTAGATCTGATATAAACGCTTCTTCATAAGCCTCAGGGACGCTGCTCGCTCTGCTGCACCTAAATCTGAGTCACTTATTAACCGTTTCTTCCCCAGGGGTAAGTTTAGCTGTACGTTACTAATAGCAGATTCAGACACCAGTAGATCTGATATAAACGCTTCTTCATAAGCCTCAGGGACGCTGCTCGCACTGCTGCACCTAAATCTGAGTCACTTATTAACCGTTTCTTCCCCAGAGGTAAGTTTAGCTGTACGTTACTATTTGCAGATTCAGACACCAGTAGATCTGATATAAACGCTTCTTCATAAGCCTCAGGGACGCTGCTCGCTCTGCTAAACCTAAATCTGAGTCACTTATTAACTGTTTCTTCCCCAGGGGTAAGTTTAGCTGTACGTTACTATTTGCAGATTCAGGCACCAGTAGATCTGATATAAACGCTTCTTCATAAGCCTCAGGGACGCTGCTCGCTCTGCTAAACCTAAATCTGAGTCACTTATTAACCGTTTCTTCCCCAGGGGTAAGTTTAGCTGTACGTTACTATTTGCAGATTCAGACACCAGTAGATCTGATATAAACGCTTCTTCATAAGCCTCAGGGACGCTGCTCGCTCTGCTAAACCTAAATCTGAGTCACTTATTAACCGTTTCTTCCCCAGGGGTAAGTTTAGCTGTACGTTACTAATAGCAGATTCAGACACCAGTAGATCTGATATAAACGCTTCTTCATAAGCCTCAGGGACGCTGCTCGCACTGCTGCACCTAAATCTGAGTCACTTATTAACCGTTTCTTCCCCAGGGGTAAGTTTAGCTGTACGTTACTAATAGCAGATTCAGACACCAGTAGATCTGATATAAACGCTTCTTCATAAGCCTCAGGGACGCTGCTCGCACTGCTGCACCTAAATCTGAGTCACTTATTAACCGTTTCTCCCCCAGGGGTAAGTTTAGCTGTACGTTACTATTTGCAGATTCAGACACCAGTAGATCTGATATAAACGCTTCTTCATAAGCCTCAGGGACGCTGCTCGCACTGCTGCACCTAAATCTGAGTCACTTATTAACCGTTTCTTCACCAGGGGTAAGTTTAGCTGTACGTTACTATTTGCAGATTCAGACACCAGTAGATCTGATATAAACGCTTCTTCATAAGCCTCAGGGACGCTGCTCGCTCTGCTAAACCTAAATCTGAGTCACTTATTAACCGTTTCTCCCCCAGGGGTAAGGTCACCTGTACGTTACTATTTGCAGATTCAGACACCAGTATATCTGATATAAACGCTTCTTCATAAGTCTCAGGGACGCTGCTCGCACTGCTGCACCTAAATCTGAGTCACTTATTAACCATTTCTTCCCCAGGGGTAAGTTTAGCTGTACGTTACTATTTGCAGATTCAGGCACCAGTAGATCTGATATAAACGCTTCTTCATAAGCCTCAGGGACGCTGCTCGCTCTGCTAAACCTAAATCTGAGTCACTTATTAACCGTTTCTTCCCCAGGGGTAAGTTTAGCTGTACGTTACTAATAGCAGATTCAGACACCAGTAGATCTGATATAAACGCTTCTTCATAAGCCTCAGGGACGCTGCTCGCTCTGCTGCACCTAAATCTGAGTCACTTATTAACCGTTTCTTCCCCAGGGGTAAGTTTAGCTGTACGTTACTATTTGCAGATTCAGGCACCAGTAGATCTGATATAAACGCTTCTTCATAAGCCTCAGGGACGCTGCTCGCTCTGCTAAACCTAAATCTGAGTCACTTATTAACCGTTTCTTCCCCAGGGGTAAGTTTACCTGTACGTTACTATTTGCAGATTCAGGCACCAGTAGATCTGATATAAACGCTTCTTCATAAGCCTCAGGGACGCTGCTCGCTCTGCTAAACCTAAATCTGAGTCACTTATTAACCGTTTCTTCCCCAGGGGTAAGTTTAGCTGTACGTTACTATTTGCAGATTCAGACACCAGTAGATCTGATATAAACGCTTCTTCATAAGCCTCAGGGACGCTGCTCGCTCTGCTAAACCTAAATCTGAGTCACTTATTAACCGTTTCTTCCCCAGGGGTAAGTTTAGCTGTACGTTACTAATAGCAGATTCAGACACCAGTAGATCTGATATAAACGCTTCTTCATAAGCCTCAGGGACGCTGCTCGCTCTGCTGCACCTAAATCTGAGTCACTTATTAACCGTTTCTTCCCCAGGGGTAAGTTTAGCTGTATGTTACTATTTGCAGATTCAGACACCAGTAGATCTGATATAAACGCTTCTTCATAAGCCTCAGGGACGCTGCTCGCTCTGCTGCACCTAAATCTGAGTCACTTATTAACCGTTTCTCCCCCAGGGGTAAGTTTAGCTGTACGTTACTATTTGCAGATTCAGGCACCAGTAGATCTGATATAAACGCTTCTTCATAAGCCTCAGGGACGCTGCTCGCTCTGCTGCACCTAAATCTGAGTCACTTATTAACCGTTTCTTCCCCAGGGGTAAGTTTAGCTGTACGTTACTAATAGCAGATTCAGACACCAGTAGATCTGATATAAACGCTTCTTCATAAGCCTCAGGGACGCTGCTCGCTCTGCTGCACCTAAATCTGAGTCACTTATTAACCGTTTCTCCCCCAGGGGTAAGTTTAGCTGCACGTTACTATTTGCAGATTCAGACACCAGTAGATCTGATATAAACGCTTCTTCATAAGCCTCAGGGACGCTGCTCGCTCTGCTAAACCTAAATCTGAGTCACTTATTAACCGTTTCTTCCCCAGGGGTAAGTTTAGCTGTACGTTACTATTTGCAGATTCAGACACCAGTAGATCTGATATAAACGCTTCTTCATAAGCCTCAGGGACGCTGCTCGCTCTGCTGCACCTAAATCTGAGTCACTTATTAACCGTTTCTTCCCCAGGGGTAAGTTTACCTTACATTACTATTTGCAGATTCAGACACCAGTAGATCTGATATAAACGCTTCTTCATAAGCCTCAGGGACGCTGCTCGCTCTGCTAAACCTAAATCTGAGTCACTTATTAACCGTTTCTTCCCCAGGGGTAAGTTTAGCTGTACGTTACTATTTGCAGATTCAGGCACCAGTAGATCTGATATAAACGCTTCTTCATAAGCCTCAGGGACGCTGCTCGCTCTGCTAAACCTAAATCTGAGTCACTTATTAACCGTTTCTTCCCCAGGGGTAAGTTTAGCTGTATGTTACTATTTGCAGATTCAGACACGAGTAGATCTGATATAAACGCTTCTTCATAAGCCTCAGGGACGCTGCTCGCTCTGCTGCACCTAAATCTGAGTCACTTATTAACCGTTTCTTCCCCAGGGGTTAGTTTACCTGTACGTTACTATTTGCAGATTCAGGCACCAGTAGATCTGATATAAACGCTTCTTCATAAGCCTCAGGGACGCTGCTCGCTCTGCTGCACCTAAATCTGAGTCACTTATTAACCGTTTCTCCCCCAGGGGTAAGTTTAGCTGTACGTTACTATTTGCAGATTCAGGCACCAGTAGATCTGATATAAACGCTTCTTCATAAGCCTCAGGGACGCTGCTCGCTCTGCTGCACCTAAATCTGAGTCACTTATTAACCGTTTCTTCCCCAGGGGTAAGTTTAGCTGTACGTTACTAATAGCAGATTCAGACACCAGTAGATCTGATATAAACGCTTCTTCATAAGTCTCAGGGACGCTGCTCGCTCTGCTGCACCTAAATCTGAGTCACTTATTAACCGTTTCTACCCCAGGGGTAAGTTTAGCTGTACGTTACTATTTGCAGATTCAGACACCAGTAGATCTGATATAAACGCTTCTTCATAAGCCTCAGGGACGCTGCTCGCTCTGCTAAACCTAAATCTGAGTCACTTATTAACCGTTTCTTCCCCAGGGGTAAGTTTACCTGTACGTTACTATTTGCAGATTCAGACACCAGTAGATCTGATATAAACGCTTCTTCATAAGCCTCAGGGACGCTGCTCGCTCTGCTGCAAGTGGCTTCACCTGCGTTTTGCAAGGACATTGGTTGAGGACGATGACTTTGATTTATATCTCTCATTCTTCCAAAACCAACAGTAATCCATCTCTGCTTGTTCACTTCAGTGGTTCAGTGTCCTACGGAGGAATCAAACACATTATCAAAGCCCTAAAGTGCCATAAAACAACTGCAGATAAATATAACATTTTGAAATACACCTGAAAAAATATAACTGCAAAATATGTGTAGCAACTGTGACTGCAAAACTAAGCTCACTGATTAAAGGGACAGTCAAGACAAAACTAAACTGTCATGACTCAGATAGGGTATGTCATTTTAAACAACTTTCCAATTTAGGGTTATCATCAAATGTGCTTAGGCACAAATGATAATATCTTAGCCCTTGAAAGCTGCCTCTTATCCTGGTGAATTTTGACTGTTTTTCACATCTAGACAGCACTAGTTCATGTGTGTCATAAAGATAACATTGTGCTCACAACTGTGGGGTTATTTATGAGTCAGCACTGATTTGCTAAAATGCAAGCCTGCCAAAATAACTGACATAAGGGGACAGTCTGCAGATGATTAGATACAAGGTAATCACAGAGGTAAAAAGTATATTAATATAACTGAGATAAGGAGCAGTCTGCAGAGGCTTAGATACAAGGTAATCACAGAGGTAAAAAGTATATTAATATAACTGAGATAAGGAGCAGTCTGCAGAGGCTTAGATACAAGGTAATCACAGAAGTAAAAAGTATATTAATATAACTGAGATAAGGAGCAAACTGCAGAGGCTTAGATACAAGGTAATCACAGAGGTAAAAAGTATATTAATATCACTGAGATAAGAAGCAGTCTGCAGAGGCTTAGATACAAGGTAATCACAGAGGTAAAAAGTATATTAATATAAATGAGATAAGGAGCAGTCTGCAGAGACTTAGATACAGGGTAATCACAGAGGTAAAAGGTATATTAATATAACTGAGATAAGGAGCAAACTGCAGAGGCTTAGATACAAGGTAACCACAGAGGTAAAAAGTATATTAATATAACTGAGATAAGGAGCAGTCTGCAGAGGCTTAGACACAAGGTAATCACAGAGGTAAAAAGTATATTAATATAACTGAGATAAGGAGCAGTCTGCAGAGGATTAGATACAAGGTAATCACAGAGGTAAAAAGTATATTAATATAACTGAGATAAGGAGCAGTCTGCAGAGGCTTAGATACAGGGTAATCACAGAGGTAAACTGTATATTAATATAACTGAGATAAGGGGCAGTCTGCTGAGGCTTAGATACAAGGTAATCACAGAGGTAAAAAGTGTATTAATATAACTGAGATAAGGGGCAGTCTGCAGAGGGTTAGATACAAGGTAATCACAGAGGTAAAATGTATATTAATATAACAGTGTTGGTTGTGCAAAACTGGGGAATGGGTAATAAAGGGATTATCTATCTTTTTAAACAACAATTTTGGAGTAGACTGTAGCTGTAAAAGGAACTGCCAGTCTCTGCACTGTATTCGGTAGAACACAGTGCTACTGATCTCGGAGTGTGAGCATGCGCATTAGTTTCAGTGACAACACTTAACATATTGCCCAACCGAAACACATGAGTATGTATAAACATAAATCAAAAAGAGGAAAAAAAAACAATGGGCAATATATACAGGTATCTGCCTTGTTTATAATCCAGATTCACCGAGTTTCAGCAATGTTCATAATATAAGATCTATGTTCTATACTCAGTCCGTGATACAATCAAGGGGGTTAGTTATCATATGTTACTCATAGTCAATTGTCATGTGCCAAACTTTGCCGGAACCACCTAAATACACATATATATAACTGAGGTTCAGTACCCAACCATGGAATATACCCCTTATCCGTCTGCAACCAATCTCTCATGTTCTGTGCCCAACCATATACGACTGATGAATGCAAGACACCTCTCTCACATAATCCCAACCGGAGGATACAAATGTTCTTACAAATTTACCAGGGCTCCTGCCCGTCCACCGACCGCAGATCAAGCGTTCAACTCGTGTACCTGATGACGTCAGTAACTAGAGCCACCCTCGCTTCCTGGTTTGCGGTAGGCCTGTGTGACATATTGTCCTCTCGACTTTCTGTCAATCCTGATGTACACTGATGTAGTAGGCAATGGGCAAATTATTACGGCATATTCCACTGGGTAAAACCGGCTCAAAGGTAATAATCCGGCACAGAAGTAATAATCCACCGTCTGGCTCCAAGTTTAAAATATTTTTTAAAGTCAAAGGGTAACAACAGTAAATCCCCCTGGTGATGCGGATCCGGGTCCGGGAGGCAGTGCAACACAAGTACTGGCAATTGGCAACAAATGTACAGCTGAAAAAAGAATGTTTAGCCAGAAACTTGATAAGGTAAAAATTAACTTTTATTCCAAATTCATAAAATTAGAGAGGGATAATACCCCATAACAGAACCGGACAGTCCGAATCAGTTATGGGGTATTATCCCTATCTAATTTTATGAATTTGGAATAAAAGTTAATTTTTTACCCTATAAAGTTTCTGGCTAAATATTCTTTTTTTGGCTATGTATACACATAGCCTTGAAGCTACAATAACGCACTGTGACACACTATCTGGAGTCTCTCTCACATATCATCCTTGGAATAAGTATTCAAACACTATGAAAGGGCAGTAAATAAATAACTTCCACAAATCACTAAAACTTTACAAAAATAAACTTAAAAAAAGAGCAGATTATTTTTTAAGGAATATAACAGTAATAACGGTAAATATAACAAAATGGTAATCGCACCACCAAATATCAGTTAGAATAAAATTATTTAGATGCAAATCACTTATACCCTGAGGGTTAAAAAGACAGTACATTCCTTGTAATTACAACATTCTCCACAGTCTTCCAATAGAATAACATACCAGTAGAGTCTGAACAATAGTAGAACAGATTAACACCTTTTTCGCTGCAACAGTCAAACGACACCCACCAGTTTTCTACTTTGGAGGAGCTTGTACATCTGCAGAAGACAGAGTTTGCCACTATCATTGTATTAACAAAATCTCCACGGTTTGGCTTCAGCAGAAAAGATAAGATAAACTGCAAATTAGAGACAGATATGGGACAGGGTTAGGCTTGTAATGCTGACATGTGCTCTTTCAGTTTTAAATTAATTTTCAGAATTAAATTACAGGAAAATGGGGCAAAATAAATTATTTATAGTATAAAGTTGTTTTTACTATGTCTAATAATATATAACAGTTTTGTGTCTACTGTACCTTTAAGTGTTACCTTACTGTCACCAGGACCACTAAACACAGCAGAATCTTTAAATGCATAATAAAAAGACAATGCAAAAGCATGCATCATGTGACAGCCCTCAGCCAATCACAAATGCATATACGTGTATCCTGTGAATCTTGCACATGCTCAGTAGTAGTAGCTGGTGCCTCAAAAAGTGTGTATAATACCTGTAATCATGTGACAGCCCTCAGCCAATCACAAATGCATATACGTGTATCCTGTGAATCTTGCACATGCTCAGTAGTAGTAGCTGGTGCCTCAAAAAGTGTGTATAATACCTGTAATCATGTGACAGCCCTCAGCCAATCACAAATGCATATTCGTGTATCCTGTGAATCTTGCACATGCTCAGTAGGAGCTGGAGCCTCAGAAAGTGTAAATATAAAAAGATTGTTAACATTTATATAATGGAAGCAAATTGGAAAGCTGTTTAAAATCGTCTCCTATATCTAAATAATGGAAGTTTAATTTTGACTTCCCTTGCTGTTACCAGCACTGTATTCAGTCACTGATGCTGTTAGTATATTATTATTTAGATGCAAATCATTTATAAATTAATATATTGCTTACTGGAGGTTACCTTGCTGTTACCAGCACTGTATTCAGTCACTGATGCTGTTAGTATATTATTATTTACATGCAAAGCATTTATAAATTAATATATTGCTTACTGGAGGTTACCTTGCTGTTACCAGCACTGTATTCAGTCACTGATGCTGTTAGTATATTATTATTTACATGCAAATCATTTATAAATTAATATATTGCTTACTGGAGGTTACCTTGCTGTTACCAGCACTGTATTCAGTCACTGATGCTGTTAGTATATTATTATTTAGATGCAAATCATTTATAAATTAATATATTGCTTACTGGAGGTTACCTTGCTGCTACCAGCACTGTATTCAGTCACTGATGCTGTTAGTATATTATTATTTACATGCAAAGCATTTATAAATTAATATATTGCTTACTGGAGGTTACCTTGCTGTTACCAGCACTGTATTCAGTCACTGATGCTGTTAGTATATTATTATTTAGATGCAAATCATTTATAAATTAATATATTGCTTACTGGAGGTTACCTTGCTGCTACCAGCACTGTATTCAGTCACTGATGCTGTTAGTATATTATTATTTAGATGCAAATCATTTATAAATTAATATATTGCTTACTGGAGGTTACCTTGCTGTTACCAGCACTGTATTCAGTCACTGATTCTGTTAGTATATTATTATTTAGATGCAAATCATTTATAAATTAATATATTGCTTACTGGAGGTTACCTTGCTGTTACCAGCACTGTATTTAGTCACTGATGCTGTTAGTATATTATTATTTAGATGCAAATCATTTATAAATTAATATATTGCTTACTGGAGGTTACCTTGCTGTTACCAGCACTGTATTCAGTCACTGATGCTGTTAGTATATTATTATTTACATGCAAAGCATTTATAAATTAATATATTGCTTACTGGAGGTTACCTTGCTGTTACCAGCACTGTATTCAGTCACTGATGCTGTTAGTATATTATTATTTACATGCAAATCATTTATAAATTAATATATTGCTTACTGGAGGTTACCTTGCTGTTACCAGCACTGTATTCAGTCACTGATGCTGTTAGTATATTATTATTTACATGCAAAGCATTTATAAATTAATATATTGCTTACTGGAGGTTACCTTGCTGTTACCAGCACTGTATTCAGTCACTGATGCTGTTAGTATATTATTATTTAGATGCAAATCATTTATAAATTAATATATTGCTTACTGGAGGTTACCTTGCTGCTACCAGCACTGTATTCAGTCACTGATGCTGTTAGTATATTATTATTTAGATGCAAATCATTTATAAATTAATATATTGCTTACTGGAGGTTACCTTGCTGTTACCAGCACTGTATTCAGTCACTGATGCTGTTAGTATATTATTATTTAGATGCAAATCATTTATAAATTAATATATTGCTTACTGGAGGTTACCTTGCTGTTACCAGCACTGTATTCAGTCACTGATGCTGTTAGTATATTATTATTTACATGCAAAGCATTTATAAATTAATATATTGCTTACTGGAGGTTACCTTGCTGTTACCAGCACTGTATTCAGTCACTGATGCTGTTAGTATATTATTATTTACATGCAAATCATTTATAAATTAATATATTGCTTACTGGAGGTTACCTTGCTGTTACCAGCACTGTATTCAGTCACTGATGCTGTTAGTATATTATTATTTACATGCAAATCATTTATAAATTAATATATTGCTTACTGGAGGTTACCTTGCTGTTACCAGCACTGTATTCAGTCACTGATGCTGTTAGTATATTATTATTTACATGCAAAGCATTTATAAATTAATATATTGCTTACTGGAGGTTACCTTGCTGTTACCAGCACTGTATTCAGTCACTGATGCTGTTAGTATATTATTATTTACATGCAAAGCATTTATAAATTAATATATTGCTTACTGGAGGTTACCTTGCTGTTACCAGCACTGTATTCAGTCACTGATGCTGTTAGTATATTATTATTTAGATGCAAATCATTTATAAATTAATATATTGCTTACTGGAGGTTACCTTGCTGTTACCAGCACTGTATTTAGTCACTGATGCTGTTAGTATATTATTATTTAGATGCAAATAATTTATAAATTAATATATTGCTTACTGGAGGTTACCTTGCTGTTACCAGCACTGTATTCAGTCACTGATGCTGTTAGTATATTATTATTTAGATGCAAATCATTTATAAATTAATATATTGCTTACTGGAGGTTACCTTGCTGTTACCAGCACTGTATTTAGTCACTGATGCTGTTAGTATATTATTATTTAGATGCAAATCATTTATAAATTAATATATTGCTTACTGGAGGTTACCTTGCTGTTACCAGCACTGTATTTAGTCACTGATGCTGTTAGTATATTATTATTTAGATGCAAATCATTTATAAATTAATATATTGCTTACTGGAGGTTACCTTGCTGTTACCAGCACTGTATTCAGTCACTGATGCTGTTAGTATATTAATATTTAGATGCAAATCATTTATAAATTAATATATTGCTTACTGGAGGTTACCTTGTTGTTACCAGCACTGTATTCAGTCACTGATTCTGTTAGTATATTATTATTTAGATGCAAATCATTTATAAATTAATATATTGCTTACTGGAGGTTACCTTGCTGTTACCAGCACTGTATTTAGTCACTGATTCTGTTAGTATATTATTATTTACATGCAAATCATTTATAAATTAATATATTGCTTACTGGAGGTTACCTTGCTGTTACCAGCACTGTATTCAGTCACTGATGCTGTTAGTATATTATTATTTAGATGCAAAACATTTATAAATTAATATATTGCTTACTGGAGGTTACCTTGCTGTTACCAGCACTGTATTCAGTCACTGATGCTGTTAGTATATTATTATTTAGATGCAAATCATTTATAAATTAATATATTGCTTACTGGAGGTTACCTTGCTGTTACCAGCACTGTATTCAGCCCCTGACCATATACTAAATATACATTTTATAATAATGCTGCTGCACTGACACTTAAAAAAGATACTGCCCTACTAAGCTCAGGTCACATCACTACTTATTAACAAGACATCATACTATACCGGCTTTTCTTGATCTGAGTCTATAGATTGCAGCTCCCATGGCCACCATACAATGGTTGGCAAAACCCGGAAGTGTCATCCTTCCCTTAGGAATTACAAGTATTTGCCACATGTCAATGCAGGTCAGGCGGCGGCCATCTTTACTAAGGATTGCCAACCAACGCGGCTGTCATGTTTTAAGTTTTACTGTCAAAGGGCTATGCGGCGGCCATCTTTGGTAATGGCAAAAGCCTGCTACAATCAGCATTTAGAACGCTCCATCGCGGCCGATATAAATGAGTGAAACAACCATTTTTGAAAATGACAAAAGTATTTTTCTAGATAGCTAGATAGAAAATTAGATTAGATAGATGGGTGATAGATTAGATAGAGGGATAGATATATATCGAAATTCCCTGATCATAATTATTATTATTTATTTATGTACAATTTTTGTAATAATAACTAGTGTATTACATATATATATATATATATATAATTTATTTCTATACCTTACAATAGTGAGCCGCTATATCCATTATGTATTTTATTATAAAGAAAATAAATAAATTCAGTAGAATTGTTCCAGAGACCATATTAAAACCAGCAGGTAGTAATACCTTTCAGTGAACTAGAGAGGGATACAAATAGCTAGGGTATATGGTTTAGTGACCATTCTTACAGTTTAGGTTAAGGATGAGGTTTAGTGGCTGAGGGTATCATTTATGTTTACGAATTGAAATGTTTGCAGCAGTTATGGTTAGGATTATGGCTCATGGGTAGGATTATATAGTTTTACAGATAAAGATTTAGTGCTAAGGATGTGTTTATGTTTTGGGAATAGGATTAGGGTTTATAGTTAAAGGGTAGAATTAGGTACAGGTTTTAGAATTAATTTTAAGAACATTGTTAGGGTTAATAGTTTAGGATTGGCGGCACGTTGAAGTTTTGAGACTTGTTGAAGGATTTAGGAGTTATGCGTATTGGTAGGGTTTTGGATAAATGTAGGAATTAAACCTATCTCACTATCTCTCTCTGTTTGTCTCCCTATCTCTCTCTCTGCCTGTCTCCCTATCTCACAAAACTCTGCCTGTCTCCCTATCTCACTCTCTGCCTGTCTCTCTATCTCACACTCTGCCTGTCTCCTTATCTCACTCTCTGCCTGTCTCCCTATCTCACTCTCTGTCTGTCTCCTTATCTCACTCTCTGCCTGTCTCCCTATCACACTCGCTGCCTGTCTCCTTATCTCACTCTCTGCCTGTCTCCCTATCTCACTCTCTGCCTGTCTCCCTATCTCACTCTCTGCCTGTCTCCCTATCTCACTCTCTGCCTGTCTCCATATCTCACTCTCTGCCTGTCTCCTTATCTCACTCTCTGCCTGTCTCCCTATCTCACTCTCTGTCTGTCTCCTTATCTCACTCTCTGCCTGTCTCCCTATCTCACTCTCTGTCTGTCTCCTTATCTCACTCTCTGCCTGTCTCCCTATCTCACTCTCTGTCTGTCTCCTTATCTCACTCTCTGCCTGTCTCCCTATCACACTCGCTGCCTGTCTCCTTATCTCACTCTCTGCCTGTCTCCCTATCTCACTCTCTGCCTGTCTCCCTATCTCACTCTCTGCCTGTCTCCCTATCTCACTCTCTGCCTGTCTCCCTATCTCACTCTCTGCCTGTCTCACTATCTCACTCTCTGCCTGTCTCCCTATCTCTCTCTCTGCCTGTCTCCCTATCTCACTCTCTGCCTGTCTCCCTATCTCTCTCTCTGCCTGTCTCCCTATCTCACTCTCTGCCTGTCTCCCTATCTCACTATCTGCCTGTCTCCTTATCTCACTCTCTGCCTGTCTCCTTATCTCACTCTCTGCCTGTCTCCCTATCTCACTCTCTGCCTGTCTCCTAATCTCACTCTCTGCCTGTCTCCTTATCTCACTCTCTGCCTGTCTCCTAATCTCACTCTCTGCCTGTCTCCTTATCTCACTCTCTGCCTGTCTCCCTATCTCACTCTCTGCCTGTCTCCCTATCTCACTCTCTGCCTGTCTCCCTATCTCACTCTCTGCCTGTCTCCTAATCTCACTCTGCCTGTCTCCTTATCTCACTCTCTGCCTGTCTCCTAATCTCACTCTCTGCCTGTCTCCTAATCTCACTCTCTGCCTGTCTCCCTATCTCACTCTCTGCCTGTCTCCTAATCTCACTCTCTGCCTGTCTCCCTATCACACTCTCTGCCTGTCTCCTAATCTCACTCTCTGCCTGTCTCCCTATCTCACTCTCAGCCTGTCTCCTTATCTCACTCTCTGCCTGTCTCCCTATCTCACTCTCTGCCTGTCTCACTATATCTCTCTCTGCCTGTCTCCCTATCTCACTCTCTGCCTGTCTTTCTATCTCACTCTCTGCCTGTCTCCCTATCTCACTCTCTGCCTGTCTCCTTATCTCACTCTCTGCCTGTCTCCCTATCTCACTCTCTGCCTGTCTCCCTATCTCACTCTCTGCCTGTCTCCTTATCTCACTCTCTGCCTGTCTCCTTATCTCACTCTCTGCCTGTTTCCCTATCTCACTCTCTGCCTGTCTCCTTATCTCACTCTCTGCCTGTCTTTCTATCTCTCTCTCTGCCTGTCTCCTTATCTCACTATCTGCCTGTCTCCCTATCTCACTCTCTGCCTGTCTCCCTATCTCACTCTCTGCCTGTCTCACTATCTCACTCTCTGCCTGTCTCCTTATCTCACTCTCTGCCTGTCTCCCTATCTCACTCTCTGCCTGTCTCCTTATCTCACTCTCTGCCTGTCTCCCTATCTCACTCTCTGCCTGTCTCCTTATCTCACTATCTGCCTGTCTCCCTATCTCACTCTCTGTCTGTCTCACTATCTCACTCTCTGCCTGTCTCCTTATCTCACTCTCTGCCTGTCTTTCTATCTCTCTCTGCCTGTCTCCTTATCTCACTATCTGCCTGTCTCCCTATCTCACACTCTGCCTGTCTCCCTATCTCACACTCTGCCTGTCTCCCTATCTCACTCTCTGCCTGTCTCCCTATCTCACTCTCTGCCTGTCTCCTTATCTCACTCTCTGCCTGTCTTTCTATCTCTCTCTCTGCCTGTCTCCTTATCTCACTATCTGCCTGTCTCCCTATCTCACACTCTGCCTGTCTCCCTATCTCACACTCTGCCTGTCTCCCTATCTCACTCTCTGCCTGTCTCCCTATCTCACTCTCTGCCTGTCTCCCTATCTCACTCTCTGCCTGTGTCTCTGTCTCTGCCTGTCTCCCTATCTCACTCTCTGCCTGTCTCCCTATCTCACTCTCTGCCTGTCTCACTATCTCACTCTCTGCCTGTCTCCTTATCTCACTCTCTGCCTGTCTCCCTATCTCACTCTCTGCCTGTGTCTCTGTCTCTGTCTGTCTCCCTATCTCACTCTCTGCCTGTCTCCCTATCTCACTCTCTGCCTGTCTCCTTATCTCACTCTCTGCCTGTCTCCCTATCTCACTCTCTGCCTGTCTCACTATCTCACTCTCTGCCTGTCTCCCTATCTCACTCTCTGCCTGTCTCCTTATCTTACTCTCTGCCTGTCTCCTTATCTCACTCTCTGCCTGTCTCCCTATCTCACTCTCTGTCTGTCTCCCTATCTCACACATTGCCTGTCTCCCTATCTCACTCTCTGCCTGTCTCCTTATCTCACTCTCTGCCTGTCTCCTTATCTCACTCTCTGCCTGTCTCCTTATTTCACTCTCTGCCTGTCTCCTTATCTCACTCTCTGCCTGTCTCCCTAACTCTCTTTCTGCCTGTGTCCCTATCTCACTGTCTGCCTGTCTCCCTAACTCTCTTTCTGCCTGTCTCCCTAACTCACTCTCTGTCTGTCTCCCTAACTCTCTTTCTGCCTGTCTCCCAATCTCACTCTCTGCCTGTCTCCCTATCTCACTCTCTGCCTGTCTCCCAATCTCACTCTCTGCCTGTCTCACTATCTCTCACTCTCTGCCTGTGTCCCTATCTCTCTCTCTCTCTCTGCCTGTCTCACTATCTCTCACTGTCTGCCTGTCTCCCTATCTCTCCCTCTGCCTGTCTCCCTATCTCTCTCTCTGTCTGTCTCCTTATCTCACTCATGCCTGTCTCCCTATCTCACTCTCTGCCTGTCTCCTTATCTCACTATCTGCCTGTCTCCATATCTCTCTCTCTGCCTGTCTCCCTAACTCTCTTTCTGCCTGTCTCCCTATCTCACTCTCTGCCTGTCTCACTATCTCACTCTCTGCCTGTCTCCCTATCTCACTCTCTGCCTGTCTCACTATCTCACTCTCTGCCTGTCTCACTATCTCACTCTCTGCCTGTCTCCCTATCTCACTCTCTGCCTGTCTCCCTATCTCACTCTCTGCCTGTCTCACTATCTCACTCTCTGCCTGTCTCCCTATCTCACTCTCTGCCTGTCTCACTATCTCACTCTCTGCCTGTCTCACTATCTCACTCTCTGCCTGTCTCCCTATCTCACTCTCTGCCTGTCTCCTTATCTCACTCTCTGCCTGTCTCCCTATCTCTCTCTCTGCCTGTCTCCCTATCTCTCTCTCTGCCTGTCTCCCTAACTCTCTTTCTGCCTGTGTCCCTATCTCACTCTCTGCCTGTCTCCCTATCTCACTGTCTGCCTGTCTCCCTATCTCACTCTCTGCCTGTCTCCCTATCTCTCCCTCTGCCTGTGTCCCTATCTCACTCTCTGTCTGTCTTTCTATCTCTCTCTCTGCCTGTCTCCCTATCTCACTCTCTGCCTGTGTCCCTATCTCACTCTCTGCCTGTCTCACTATCTCTCACTCTCTGCCTGTGTCCCTATCTCTCTCTCTGTCTGTCTCCTTATCTCACTCTCTGCCTGTCTCCCTAACTCTCTTTCTGCCTATCTCCCTATCTCTCCCTCTGCCAATCTCTCTCTCTGCCTGTCTCCCTATCTCACTGTCTGCCTGTCTCCCTAACTCTCTTTCTGCCTATCTCCTTATCTCACTCTCTGCCTGTCTCACTATCTCTCACTCTCTGCCTGTCTCCCTATCTCACTCTCTGCCTGTCTCACTATCTCTCACTCTCTGCCTGTGTCCCTATCTCTCTCTCTCTCTGTGCCTGTCTCCATATCTTACTCTCTGCCTGTCACCCTATCTCTCTCTCTGCCTGTGTCCCTATCTCTCTCTCTGTCTGTCTCCCTATCTCTCTCTCTGCCTGTGTCCCTATCTCTCTCTCTGTCTGTCTCCTTATCTCTCTCTCTGCCTGTGTCCCTATCTCTCTCTCTGTCTGTCTCCTTATCTCTCTCTCTGCCTGTGTCCCTATCTCTCTCTCTGTCTGTCTCCTTATCTCTCTCTCTGCCTGTGTCCCTATCTCTCTCTCTGTCTGTCTCCGTATCTCTCTCTCTGCCTGTGTCCCTATCTCTCTCTCTGTCTGTCTCCTTATCTCTCTCTCTGCCTGTGTCCCTATCTCTCTCTCTGTCTGTCTCCTTATCTCACTCTCTGCCTGTTTTTCTCTATCTCACTATCTGCCTGTCTCCCTATCTCACTCTCTGCCTGTCTCCTTATCTCTCTCTCTGCCTGTCTCCCTATCTCTCTCTCTGTCTGTCTCCTTATCTCACTCTCTGCCTGTCTCTCTATCTCACTCTCTGCCTGTCTCCTTATCTCACTCTCTGCCTGTATCACTATCTCACTCTCTGCCTGTCTCCTTATCTCTCTCTCTGCCTGTCTCCTTATCTCTCTCTCTGCCTGTCTCCCTATCTCTCTCTCTGCCTGTGTCCCTATCTCTCTCTCTGTCTGTCTCCTTATCTCTCTCTCTGCCTGTGTCCCTATCTCTCTCTCTGTCTGTCTCCTTATCTCACTCTCTGCCTGTTTTTCTCTATCTCACTATCTGCCTGTCTCCCTATCTCACTCTCTGCCTGTCTCCTTATCTCTCTCTCTGCCTGTCTCCCTATCTCTCTCTCTGTCTGTCTCCTTATCTCACTCTCTGCCTGTCTCTCTATCTCACTCTCTGCCTGTCTCCTTATCTCACTCTCTGCCTGTCTCCTTATCTCACTCTCTGCCTGTCTCTCTATCTCTCTCTCTGCCTGTCTCCTTATCTCACTCTCTGCCTGTCTCCTTATCTCTCTCTCTGCCTGTCTCCCTATCTCACTCTCTGCCTGTCTCCCTATCTCACTCTCTGCCTGTGTCCTTATCTCACTCTCTGCCTGTCTCCCTATCTCACTCTCTGCCTGTCTCCCTATCTCACTCTCTGCCTGTCTCCCTATCTCACTCTCTGCCTGTCTCCTTATCTCTCTCTCTGCCTGTCTCCTTATCTCTCTCTCTGCCTGTCTCCTTATCTCACTCTCTGCCTGTCTCCTTATCTCACTCTCTGCCTGTCTCCCTATCTCACTCTCTGCCTGTTTTTCCCTATCTCACTCTCTGTCTGTCTCCCTATCTCACTCTCTGCCTGTCTCCCTATCTCACTCTCTGCCTGTCTCCCTATCTCACTCTCTGCCTGTTTTTCCCTATCTCACTCTCTGTCTGTCTCCCTATCTCACTCTCTGCCTGTCTCCCTATCTCACTCTCTGCCTGTGTCCTTATCTCTCTCTCTCTCTGCCTGTGTCCCTATCTCTCTCTCTGTCTGTCTCCTTATCTCACTATCTGCCTGTCTCCCTATCTCACTCTCTGCCTGTCTCCCTATCTCACACTCTGCCTGTCTCCCTATCTCACTCTCTGCCTGTCTCCCTATCTCACTCTCTGCCTGTCTCCTTATCTCTCTCTCTGTCTGTCTCCTTATCTCACTATCTGCCTGTCTCCCTATCTCACTCTCTGCCTGCCTCCTTATCTCACTCTCTGGCTGTCTCCTTATCTCACTCTCTGTCTGTCTCCCTATCTCACTCTCTGCCTGCCTCCTTATCTCACTCTCTGGCTGTCTCCCTATCTCACTCTCTGCCTGTCTCCCTATCTCTCTCTCTGCCTGCCTCCTTATCTCACTCTCTGCCTGTCTCCCTATCTCTCTCTCTGCCTGCCTCCTTATCTCACTCTCTGCCTGTCTCTCTATCTCACTCTCTGCCTGTCTCTTTATCTCACTCTCTGTCTGTCTCCCTCTCACACTCTCTGTCTGTCTCCCTATCTCACTCTCTGCCTGTCTCCTTATCTCACTCTCTGCCTGTCTCCTTTTCTTTCATGTAATTAGCAAGAGTCCATGAGCTAGTGACGTATGGGATATACATTCCTACCAGGAGGGGCAAAGTTTCCCAAACCTCAAAATGCCTATAAATACACCCCTCACCACACCCACAATTCAGTTTTACAAACTTTGCCTCCTATGGAGGTGGTGAAGTAAGTTTGTGCTAGATTCTACGTTGATATGCGCTCCGCAGCAAGTTGGAGCCCGGTTTTCCTCTCAGTGTGCAGTGAATGTCAGACGGATGTGAGGAGAGTATTGCCTATTTGAATTCAATGATCTCCTTCTACGGGGTCTATTTCATAGGTTCTCTGTTATCGGTCGTAGAGATTCATCTCTTACCTCCCTTTTCAGATCGACGATATACTCTTATATATACCATTACCTCTACTGATTCTCGTTTCAGTACTGGTTTGGCTTTCTACAACATGTAGATGAGTGTCCTGGGGTAAGTAAGTCTTATTTTCTGTGACACTCTAAGCTATGGTTGGGCACTTTTTTATAAAGTTCTAAATATATGTATTCAAACATTTATTTGCCTTGACTCAGGATGTTCAACGTTCCTTATTTCAGACAGTCAGTTTCATATTTGGGATAATGCATATGAATCAATCAATTTTTTCTTACCTTAAAATTTGACTTTTTTCCTGTGGGCTGTTAGGCTCGCGGGGGCTGAAAATGCTTCATTTTATTGCGTCATTCTTGGCGCGGACTTTCTTGGCGCAAAAATTTTCTTGTCATTTCCGGCGTCATACGTGTCGCCGGAAGTTGCGTCATTTTTTTGACGTTTTTTGCGCCAAAAATGTCGGCGTTACTGGATGTGGCGTCATTTTTGGCGCCAAAAGCATTTAAGCGCCAAATAATGTGGGCGGCTTTTTTGGCGCTAAAAAATTTGAGCGTCATTGTTGTCTCCACAATATCAGTCTCATTGTTTATTGCTTCTGGTTGCTAGAAGCTTGTTCATTGGCATTTTTTTCCCATTCCTGAAACTGTCATTTAAGGAATTTGATCAATTTTGCTTTATATGTTGTTTTTTCTATTACATATTGCAAGATGTCTCAGATTGACCCTGAGTCAGAAGCCACTTCTGGAAAAATGCTTAACTGAGTTTCAGTTCTACCAAAGCTAAGTTCATTTATTTTAAATGTTATAAATGTTTATCTTTAGCTATGTTTTGTAATAAGTTATTATGATATACTTTTACATGCAGAATCCATTAGTATTTATGCTTTATACATTTCCATTCTTAAGTACAAGAAATGTTTAGAAGATTTATAAGAAATATTTTTCTGATTCTATGTTAAAGGCTTTGTCTGACTTCGTGCCTTCTAATAAAATTTTTAGGTATTTTTCACTTCTTTTTTAATTATTGAAGCTTCAAATGACCAACAACATACTGATTTATCCTTCTCTGATGATGTTTTTTTTTTTTCTCTTTCAGAAATTCTCATCAGATATTGACACTAACAAATCTACTTTTTTATAATTTTTTTATGATTAAAGTACATTTGTTCTTTGTTGAAGAGGTGTTGATTATTTTGGATATTAAGGTAACTAGTTCTTTAAGACTAGCTGACACTATTTCTGCCTTTTTATTCTTCTGTGTTTTCAGAGGTTTTATTTCCAATTCCCCATACTAGGGAATGGAATAGGCTGAGAATTTTCTTTTATTCCTTCTTCAAAGGTTTTAAACTATATTCTTTGCCAGCAGTTAAATTCAATTTGGAGGGTTCTCCAATTTATTGGGGCTATCTCTACTCCTACTAATTATGCTATTGTTTCTATAGCAAAATAGTATTTATTTTCCTTTATATAGTTGTATCTTATTTATGGAAAATTATTTAGTTTCAGGTACTTTTCTTGGTCCTGTGATATTGCAATTGCTTCATTTTTTCTGTTTACTTTAAGATCAAGTATCAGATTATGTTTTATTTTAGCATTTTTAAAGGGACAACATTTACTAGACTAGGTGCTGTTGCATTTGTCTTGTTGTTTTGCATTTTGCAAGTCCTCTGTATTGACTGGTCCTTTAAACTGGACTATCATGCTAATGATAGCATTTGTGTCTTCATTTTATTGAATATTTTCGCAAATGAGGGTTAATCTATATCTTTAGCTATTTTAGCTAGAAGAATTTTGTGATTTAAAAAAAAAAAATCCATATTTCTTTTGTTCTAAGATAATCAATTATTTGTTTTATAATTGGATTCAATTCTTAACTGTTACTCTGGGCTTCAAGATTGAGTTCTAAGACTAAAACTTTAAGCTTATACTAGTTTGGTTGTTCTTATTAAGGAACGAATTCCTGAGTTCTTTCCCAAGTAACATGTTTATAATTGGAAATTTTTTAGTTCGAAATCAGCTCCCTAATATTGCGATGTATGTGCCGTATTCCAGCTTGGCTGGTAAGGGGCAGGTTAAGATTTCTTTGAAATTTCTTTGATTTTATTCCAGTAAGGCTAACACTTTCTTTAAGTGTGTTTCTGTCCTATATATTTTGGGTACTGTTGAAGCATGGCTGGGCACCCATGGGGTTCAAGCGCTGCTCAGACCTGGAATCTTCTGGGGTATTTCTTCCAGTTCCTTTTTTAGGAACTGGGTTTTGGAGTTTTATTCAAACTATTCTGCCTTTTTATGGTCATTGATAGCATTATTTGTTTTCATTAGATACAATAAATGCATATTTTCATTTTTCTGTTTTCATTCAGATTATTTCCTGAGGATGCGGAATCTCATATGATTCACTTTGCTCTTCAGGACATAGTTAGAGGATCTTTTTTTCAAAAGCTCTTGATTCCTCACGCAAGGGTCACCTTTTTTAGGTTTCCAGATGGTTTATGTCACTGTCTTTGTCTCTATCAGACAAGGGACAATTTGTATTGGGTTCCGTCTGTCGGTACCTTTAGTCTCTATTATTTCCTTCAGTTGCTATATATGCATAGAAGTTTTTAACAGCATTGGATTCAATTCCCTTTGCTCATTTTCAATGGAAAGATCCTTTCCAGCTTTTTATGAGTGTTGTTTCTTCAAGAACATGGTTGGAGGATCAATTAACCAAAAAGTTTGTTGATTCCTCAGACAAGAGTAACCTTTTTAGGTTTCCAGATAGATTCAGTGTCCATGACTCTGTCTCTGTCGGACAAGAGACGTCTGAAATTGGTTTCAGCTTATCGAAACCTTCAGTCTCAATCATTCCCTTCGGTAAGCCTTATGCATGGAAATTCTAGGTTCTTATGACTGCTGCATTGGACGCGTTCCCCTTTGCTCATTTTCACATGCGACCTCTTAAGCTCTGTATGCTGAACCAGTGGTGCAGGGATTATACAAAGATATCTCATTTAATATCTTTAAAACCGATTGTTCGACACCCTCTGACGTGGTACAGACCACCATCGTTTAGTTCAGGGGGCTTCTTTTGTTCTTTCAACCTGGACTGTGATCTCAACAGATGCAAGTCTGACAGGTTGGGGAGCTGTATGGGGGTTTCTGACAGCACAAGGGGTTTGGGAATCTCAGGAGGCGAGATTTTCAATCAACATTTTGGAACTCCGTGCAATTTTCAGAGCTCTTCAGTCGTGGCCTCTTCTAAAGAGAGAGTCGTTCATTTGTTTCCAGACGGACAATGTCACAACTGTGGCATATGTCAATCATCAAGGAGGGACTCACAGTCCTCTGGCTTTAAAAGAAGTATCTCGAATACTTGTATGGGCGGAATCCAGCTCCTGTCTAATTTCTGCGGTTCATATCCCAGGTATAGACAATTGGGAAGCGGATTATCTCAGTCGCCAAATGCTACATCCGGGCAAATGGTCTCTTCACCCAGAGGTATTTCTTCAGATTGTTCAAATGTGGGGACTTCCAGAAATAGATCTGATGGCTTCTCATCTAAACAAGAAGCTTCCCAGGTATCTGTCCAGATCCAGGGATCCTCAGGCGGAAGCAGTGGATGCATTGTCACTTCCTTGGAAATATCATCCTGCTATATCTTTCCGCCTCTAGTTCTTCTTTCAAGAGTGATTTCCAAAATTCTAAAGGAGCGTTCGTTTATTCTGCTGATGGCTCCAGCATGGCCTCACAGGTTTTGGTATGCGGATCTTGTCCGGATGGCTCCTTGCCATCCGTGGACTCTTCCGTTAAGACCAGACTTTCTATCACAAGGTCCTTTTTTTCCATCAGGATCTCAAATCCTTAAATTTGAAGGTATGGAGATTGAACGCTTGATTCTCAGTCATAGAGGTTTCTCTGACTCCGTAATTAATACTATGTTGCAGGCTCGTAAATCTGTATCTAGGATGATATATTATCGAGTCTGGAAGACTTGCATTTTTTGGTGTTTTTCTCATCATTTTTCTTGGCATTCTTTTAGAATTCCTAGAATTTTACAGTTTCTTCAGGATGGTTTGGATAAAGGTTTGTCTGCAAGTTCCTTAAAAGGACAAATCTTTGCTCTTTCTGTTCTTTTTCACAGAAAGATTTCTAGTCTTCCTGATTTTTATTGTTTTGTACAAGCTTTGGTTCGTATAAAACCTGTTATTAAGTCAATTTCTCCTCCTTGGAGTTTGAATTTGGTTCTAGGGGCTCTTCAAGCTCCTCCGTTTGAACCTATGCATTCGTTGGTTATTAAATTACTTTCTTGGAAAGTTTTGTTTCTTTTTGCCATCTCTTCTGCTAGAAGAGTTTCTGAATTATCTGCTCTTTCTTGTGAGTCTCCTTTTCTGATTTTTCATCAGGATAAGGCGGTGTTGCGAACTTCTTTTAAATTTTTACCTAAGGTTGTGAATTCTAACAACATTAGTAGAGATATTGTGGTTCCTTCATTGTGTCCTAATCCTAAGAATTCTAAGGAGAGATCATTGCATTCTTTGGATATAGTTAGAGCTTTGAAATATTATGTTGAAGTTACTAAGAATTTCCGAAAGACTTCTAGTCTATTTGTTATCTTTTCCGGTTCTAGGAAAGGTCAGAAGGCCTCTGCCATTTCTTTGGCGTCTTGGTTGAAATCTTTAATTCATCATGCTTATGTCGAGTCGGGTAAAACTCCGACTCAAAGGATTACAGCTCATTCTACTAGGTCAGTTTCTACTTCCTGGGTGTTTAGGAATGAAGCTTCGGTTGATCAGATTTGCAAAGCAGCAACTTGGTCTTCTTTGCATACTTTTACTAAATTCTACCATTTTGATGTGTTTTCTTCTTCTGAAGCAGTTTTTGGTAGAAAAGTTCTTCAGGCAGCTGTTTCAGTTTGATTCTTCTGCTTATAATTTCAGTTTTTTTCATTATAAGATTTAAACTTTATTTTGGGTGTGGATTATTTTCAGCGGAATTGGCTGTCTTTATTTTATCCCTCCCTCTCTAGTGACTCTTGCGTGGAAGATCCACATCTTGGGTATTCATTATCCCGTACGTCACTAGCTCATGGACTCTTGCTAATTACATGAAAGAAAACATAATTTATGTAAGAACTTACCTGATAAATTCATTTCTTTCATATTAGCAAGAGTCCATGAGGCCCACCCTTTTTGTGGTGGTTATGATTTTTTTGTATAAAGCACAATTATTCCAATTCCTTATTTTTTATGCTTTCGCACTTTTGTCTTATCACCCCACTTCTTGGCTATGCGTTAAACTGATTTGTGGGTGTGGTGAGGGGTGTATTTATAGGCATTTGAGGTTTGGGAAACTTTGCCCCTCCTGGTAGGAATGTATATCCCATACGTCACTAGCTCATGGACTCTTGCTAATATGAAAGAAATGAATTTATCAGGTAAGTTCTTACATAAATTATGTTATCTCACTCTCTGCCTGTCTCCCTATCTCACTCTCTGCCTGTCTCCCTATCACACTCTCTGTCTGTCTCCCTATCTCTCTCTCTGCCTGTCTCCTTATCTCACTCTCTGCCTGTCTCCCTATCTCTCTTTCTGCCTGTCTCCCTATCTCACTGTCTGCCTGTCTCCTTATCTCACTCTCTGCCTGTCTCCCTATCTCACTCTCTGCCTGTCTCCCTATCACACTCTCTGTCTGTCTCCCTATCTCTCTCTGCCTGTCTCCTTATCTCACTCTCTGCCTGTCTCCCTATCTCTCTTTCTGCCTGTCTCCCTATCTCACTCTCTGCCTGTCTCCTTATCTCACTCTCTGTCTGTCTCCCTATCTCTCTTTCTGCCTGTCTCCCTATCTCACTCTCTGCCTGTCTCCCTATCTCATTCTCTGCCTGTCTCTCTATCTCTCTCTCTGCCTGTCTCCTTATCTCACTCTCTGCCTGTCACCTTATCTCACTCTCTGCCTGTTTCCCTATCTCACTCTCTGCCTGTCTCCCTATCTCACTCTCTGCCTGTCTCCCTATCTCACTCTCTGTCTGTCTCCTTATCTCACTCTCTGCCTGTCTCCCTATCTCTCTCTGCCTGTCTCCCTATCTCACTCTCTGACTGTCTCCCTATCTCACTCTCTGCCTGCCTCCTTATCTCACTCTCTGCCTTTCTCCCTATCTCTCTCTGCCTGTCTCCCTATCTCACTCTCTGACTGTCTCCCTATCTCACTCTCTGCCTGCCTCCTTATCTCACTGTCTGCCTGTGTCCCTATCTCTCTCTCTGTCTGTCTCCTTATCTCACTCGCTGCCTGTCTCCCTATCACACTCTCTGCCTGTCTCCTTATCTCACTCTCTGCCTGTCTCCCTATCTCACTCTCTGCCTGTGTCTCTATCTCTGTCTGTCTCCTTATCTCACTCTCTGCCTGTCTCCCTAATTCTCTTTCTGCCTGTGTCCCTATCTCACTGTCTGCCTGTCTCCCTATCTCACTCTCTGCCTGTCTCACTATCTCATTCTCTGCCTGTCTCCCTAACTCTCTTTCTGCCTGTCTCCCTATCTCACTCTCTGCCTGTCTCCTTATCTCACTCTCTGACTGTCTCCCTATCTCACTCTCTGCCTGTCTCCCTATCACACTCTCTGTCTGTCTCCCTATCTCTCTCTCTACCTGTCTACCTATCTCACTCTCTGCCTGTCTCCCTATCACACTCTCTGTCTGTCTCCTTATCTCACTCTCTGCCTGTCTCCCTATCACACTCTCTGTCTGTCTTCCTATCTCTCTTTCTGCCTGTCTCCCTATCTCACTCTCTGCCTGTCTCCCTATCTCACTTTCTGCCTGTCTCCCTATCTCACTCTCTGCCTGTCTCCCTATCTCACTCTCTGCCTGTCTCCCTATCACACTCTCTGCCTGTCACCTTATCTCACTCTCTGCCTGTTTCCCTATCTCACTCTCTGCCTGTCTCCTTATCTCACTCTCTGCCTGTCTCCCTATCTCACTCTCTGCCTGTCTCCTTATCTCACTCTCTGCCTGTCTCCCTATCTCACTCTCTGCCTGTCTCCTTATCTCACTCTCTGCCTGTCTCCCTATCTCTCTCTGCCTGTCTCCCTATCTCACTTTCTGCCTGTCTCCCTATCTCACTCTCTTCTTGTCTCCCTATCTCACTCTCTCCCTATCTCACTCTCTGTCTGTCTCTCTATCTCTCTCTGCCTGTCTCCCTATCTTGCTCTCTGCCTGCCTCCTTATCTCACTCTCTGCCTGCCTCCTTATCTCACTCTCTGCCTGTCACCATATCTCACTGTCTGCCTGTCTCCCTATCTCTCCCTCTGTCTGTCTCCCTATCTCTCCCTCTGCCTATCTCTCTCTCTGCCTGTCTCCCTATCTCACTCTCTGCCTGTGTCTCTATCTCTGTCTGTCACCATATCTCACTGTCTGCCTGTCTCCCTATCTCACTCTCTGCCTGTCTCACTATCTCACTCTCTGCCTGTCTCACTATCTCACTCTCTGCCTGTCTCCCTAACTCTCTTTCTGCCTGTGTCCCTATCTCACTGTCTGCCTGTCTCACTATCTCACTCTCTGCCTGTCTCCCTAACTCTCTTTCTGCCTGTGTCCCTATCTCACTGTCTGCCTGTCTCACTATCTCTCTCTCTGCCTGTCTCCCTATCTCACTCTCTGCCTGTCTCCCTATCTCACTCTCTGCCTGTCTCACTATCTCACTCTCTGCCGGTCTCTCCTTTTCTCACACTCTGCCTGTCTCCCTATCTCTCTCTCTGCCAGTCTCCCTAACTCTCTTTCTGCCTGTGTCCCTATCTCACTGCCTGCCTGTCTCCCTATCTCACTCTCTGCCTGTCTCCCTAACTCTCTTTCTGCCTGTCTCCTTATCTCACTGTCTGCCTGTCTCCCTAACTCACTCTCTGCCTGTCTCCCTATCTCACTGTCTGCCTGTCTCCCTAACTCTCTTTCTGCCTGTCTCCTTATCTCAATCCCTGCCTGTCTCCCTAACTCACTCTCTGCCTGTCTCCCTATCTCTCTGTCTGCCTGTCTCCCTAACTCTCTTTCTGCCTGTCTCCTTATCTCAATCCCTGCCTGTCTCCCTAACTCACTCTCTGCCTGTCTCCCTATCTCACTGTCTGCCTGTCTCCCTAACTCTCTTTCTGCCTGTCTCCCTATCTCACTCTCTGCCTGTCTCACTATCTCTCACTCTCTGCCTGTGTCCCTATCTCTCTCTCTGTGCCTGTCTCCATATCTCACTGTCTGCCTGTCTCCCTATCTCTCCCTCTGCCTGTCTCCCTATCTCTCCCTCTGCCTATCTCTCTCTCTGCCTGTGTCCCTATCTCTCTCTCTCTCTGTCTCCTTATCTCACTCTCTGCCTGTTTTTCCCTATCTCACTCTCTGCCTGTCTCCCTATCTCACTGTCTGCCTGACTCCTTATCTCACTCTCTGCCTGTTTCCCTATCTCTCTCTCTGCCTGTCTCCTTATCTCACTCTCTGCCTGTCTCCTTATCTCACTCTCTG
Source organism: Bombina bombina (assembly GCF_027579735.1). NCBI lineage: Eukaryota > Metazoa > Chordata > Amphibia > Anura > Bombinatoridae > Bombina > Bombina bombina. Next base: position 626,432,414 of record NC_069505.1, read on the forward strand.
CCTGTTTCCCTATCTCACTCTCTGCCTGTTTCCCTATCTCACTCTCTGCCTGTCTCCTTATCTCACTCTCTGCCTGTCTCCCTATCTCACTCTCTGCCTCTTTCCCTATCTCACTCTCTGCCTGTCTCCCTATCTCACTCTCTGCCTGTCTTTCTATCTCTCTCTCTGCCTGTCTCCCTATCTCACTCTCTGCCTGTCTCCCTATCTCACTCTCTGCCTGTCTCTCTATCTCACACTCTGCCTGTCTCCCTATCTCACTCTCTGCTTGTCTCCTTATCTCACTCTCTGCCTGTCTCCCTATCTGCCTGTCTCCCTATCTCACTGTCTGCCTGTCTCCTTATCTCACTCTCTGCCTGTTTCCCTATCTCACTCTCTGCCTGTCTCCCTATCTCACTCTCTGCCTGTCTCCCTATCTCACTCTCTGCCTGTCTACCTGTCTCCCTATCTCACTCTTTGAATGTCTCCCTATCTCTCTGTCTGCCTGTCTCCCTATCTCACTCTCTGCCTGTCTCCCTATCTCACTCTCTGCCTGTCTCCATATCTCTCTCTCTGCCTGTCTCCTAATCTCACTCTCTGCCTGTCTCCTTATCTCACTCTCTGTCTGTTTCCCTATCTTACTCTCTGCCTGTCTCCCTATCTCACTCTCTGCCTGTCTCCCTATCTCACTCTCTGCCTGTCTCCCTATCTCACTCTCTGCCTGTCTCCTTATCTCACTCTCTGCCTGTCTCACTATCTCTCACTCTCAGGCAGTGTCCCTATCTCTCTCTGTGCCTGTCTCCATATCTTACTCTCTGCCTGTCTCCTTATCTCACTGTCTGCCTGTCTCCCTATCTCTCACTCTCTCCCTCTCTATCTGCCTGTCTATCTCCCTATCTGCCTGTCTTTCTCTTGCTCACTCTCTGCCTGTCTCCCTATCTCTCCCCCTATCTCTCACTCTCTCTCTGCCTATCTCCCTATCTCACTATCTGCCTGTCTTTCTCTATCTCACTCTCTGTTTGTCTCCCTATCTCTCTCTCTGCCTGTCTCCCTATCTCTCTCTCTGCCTGTCTCCCTATCTCACTCTCTGCCTGTCTCCTTATCTCTCTCTCTGCCTATCTCCTTATCTCACTCTCTGCCTGTCTCCCTATCTCTCTCTCTGCCTATCTCCTTATCTCACTCTCTGCCTGTCTCCCTATCTCACTCTCTGCCTGTCTCCCTATCTATCTCTCTACCTGTCTCCCTATCTTACTCTATGCCTGTCTCCTAATCTTTCTCTCTGCCCTCTCTGCCTGTCTGTCTCCCTATTCACTCTCTGTCTGTCTCCTTATCTCACTCTCTGCCTATGTCCCTATCTCACTCTCTGCCTGTCTCTCCCTATCTCACTCTCTGCCTATGTCCCTATCTCACTCTCTGCCTGTCTCTCCCTATCTCACTCTCTGCCTGTGTCCTTATCTCACTCTCTGCCTGTCTCCTTATCTCACTTTCTGCCTGTCTCCCTATCTCACTCTCTGCCTGTGTCTCTATCTCACTCTCTGCCTGTCTCCTTATCTCACTTTCTGCCTGTCTCCCTATCTCACTCTCTGCATGTGTCTCTATCTCTGTCTGTCTCCTTATCTCACTCTCTGCCTGTCTCTATATCCCACTATCTTCCTGTCTCGTTATCTCACTCTCTGCCTGTCTCCTTATCTCACTCTCTGCCTGTCTCCCTATCTCACTCTCTGCCTGTCTCTTTATCTCTCAGTCTGGCTGTCTCCCTAACTCACTCTCTGCCTGTCTCCCTATCTCACTGTCTGCCTGTCTCCCTAACTCTCTTTCTGCCTGTCTCCCTATCTCACTCTCTGCCTGTCTCACTATCTCTCACTCTCTGCCTGTGTCCCTATCTCTCTCTCTGTGCCTGTCTCCATATCTCACTGTCTGCCTGTCTCCCTATCTCTCCCTCTGCCTGTCTCCCTATCTCTCCCTCTGCCTATCTCTCTCTCTGCCTGTGTCCCTATCTCTCTCTCTCTCTGTCTCCTTATCTCACTCTCTGCCTGTTTTTCCCTATCTCACTCTCTGCCTGTCTCCCTATCTGCCTGTCTCCCTATCTCACTGTCTGCCTGACTCCTTATCTCACTCTCTGCCTGTTTCCCTATCTCACTCTCTGCCTGTCTCCCTATTTCACTCTCTGCCTGTCTCCCTATTTCACTCTCTGCCTGTCTCCCTATCTCACTCTCTGTCTGTCTCCCTATCTCGCTCTCTGCCTGTCTCCCTATCTCACTCTCTGCCTGTCTACCTGTCTCCCTATCTCACTCTTTGAATGTCTCCCTATCTCTCTGTCTGCCTGTCTCCCTATCTCACTCTCTGCCTGTCTCCCTATCTCACTCTCTGCCTGTCTCCCTATCTCACTCTCTGCCTGTCTCCCTATCTCACTGTCTGCCTGACTCCTTATCTCACTCTCTGCCTGTTTCCCTATCTCACTCTCTGCCTGTCTCCCTATTTCACTCTCTGCCTGTCTCCCTATCTCACTATCTGCCTGTCTCCCTATCTCACTCTCTGTCTGTCTCCCTATCTCTCTCTCTGCCTGTCTCCCTATCTCGCTCTCTGCCTGTCTCCCTATCTCACTCTCTGCCTGTCTCCCTATCTCACTCTTTGAATGTCTCCATATCTCTCTGTCTGCCTGTCTCCCTATCTCACTCTCTGCCTGTCTCCATATCTCTCTCTCTGCCTGTCTCCTTATCTCACTCTCTGCCTGTCTCCTTATCTCACTCTCTGTCTGTTTCCCTATCTTACTCTCTGCCTGTCTCCCTATCTCACTCTCTGCCTGTCTCCCTATCTCACTCTCTGCCTGTCTCCTTATCTCACTCTCTGCCTGTCTCCTTATCTAACTCTCTGTATGTCCCCCTATCTTACTTTCTGCCTGTCTCCCTATCTCACTCTCTGTCTGTCTCCCTATCTCACTCTCTGCCTGTCTCCTTATCTAACTCTCTGTATGTCCCCCTATCTTACTTTCTGCCTGTCTCCCTATCTCTCTCTCTGCCTGTCTCCCTATCTCTCTTTCTGCCTGTTTCCCTATCTCTCTGTCTGCCTGTCTCCCTATCTCACTCTCTGCCTGTCTCCCTATCTCTCTCTCTGCCTGTCTCCTTATCTCACTCTCTGCCTGTCTCTTTATCTCACTCTCTGCCTGTTTCCCTATCTCACTCTCTGCCTGTCTCCCTATCTCACTCTCTGCCTCTTTCCCTATCTCACTCTCTGCCTGTCTCCCTATCTCACTCTCTGCCTGTCTTTCTATCTCTCTCTCTGCCTGTCTCCCTATCTCACTCTCTGCCTGTCTCCCTATCTCACTCTCTGCCTGTCTCTCTATCTCACACTCTGCCTGTCTCCCTATCTCACTCTCTGCTTGTCTCCTTATCTCACTCTCTGCCTGTCTCCCTATCTGCCTGTCTCCCTATCTCACTGTCTGCCTGTCTCCTTATCTCACTCTCTGCCTGTTTCCCTATCTCACTCTCTGCCTGTCTCCCTATCTCACTCTCTGCCTGTCTCCCTATCTCACTCTCTGCCTGTCTACCTGTCTCCCTATCTCACTCTTTGAATGTCTCCCTATCTCTCTGTCTGCCTGTCTCCCTATCTCACTCTCTGCCTGTCTCCCTATCTCACTCTCTGCCTGTCTCCATATCTCTCTCTCTGCCTGTCTCCTTATCTCACTCTCTGCCTGTCTCCTTATCTCACTCTCTGTCTGTTTCCCTATCTTACTCTCTGCCTGTCTCCCTATCTCACTCTCTGCCTGTCTCCCTATCTCACTCTCTGCCTGTCTCCTTATCTCACTCTCTGCCTGTCTCACTATCTCTCACTCTCAGGCAGTGTCCCTATCTCTCTCTGTGCCTGTCTCCATATCTTACTCTCTGCCTGTCTCCTTATCTCACTGTCTGCCTGTCTCCCTATCTCTCACTCTCTCCCTCTCTATCTGCCTGTCTATCTCCCTATCTGCCTGTCTTTCTCTTGCTCACTCTCTGCCTGTCTCCCTATCTCTCCCCCTATCTCTCACTCTCTCTCTGCCTATCTCCCTATCTCACTCTCTGCCTGTCTCCCTATCTCTCCCCCTATCTCTCACTCTCTCTCTGCCTATCTCCTTATCTCACTGTCTGCCTGTCTCCCTATCTCTCACTCTCTCCCTCTCTATCTGCCTGTCTATCTCCCTATCTGCCTGTCTTTCTCTATCTCACTCTCTGTTTGTCTCCCTATCTCTCTCTCTGCCTGTCTCCCTATCTCACTCTCTGCCTGTCTCCTTATCTCTCTCTCTGCCTATCTCCTTATCTCACTCTCTGCCTGTCTCCCTATCTCACTCTCTGCCTGTCTCCCTATCTCTCTCTCTGCCTGTCTCCCTATCTATCTCTCTACCTGTCTCCCTATCTTACTCTATGCCTGTCTCCTAATCTTTCTCTCTGCCCTCTCTGCCTGTCTGTCTCCCTATTCACTCTCTGTCTGTCTCCTTATCTCACTCTCTGCCTATGTCCCTATCTCACTCTCTGCCTGTCTCTCCCTATCTCACTCTCTGCCTATGTCCCTATCTCACTCTCTGCCTGTCTCTCCCTATCTCACTCTCTGCCTGTGTCCTTATCTCACTCTCTGCCTGTCTCCTTATCTCACTTTCTGCCTGTCTCCCTATCTCACTCTCTGCCTGTGTCTCTATCTCACTCTCTGCCTGTCTCCTTATCTCACTTTCTGCCTGTCTCCCTATCTCACTCTCTGCATGTGTCTCTATCTCTGTCTGTCTCCTTATCTCACTCTCTGCCTGTCTCTATATCCCACTATCTTCCTGTCTCGTTATCTCACTCTCTGCCTGTCTCCTTATCTCACTCTCTGCCTGTCTCCCTATCTCACTCTCTGCCTGTCTCCCTATCTCACTATCTGCCTGTCTCACTATCTCACTCTCTGCCTGTCTCCCTATCTCACTCTCTGCCTGTCTCCTTATCTCACTTTCTGCCTGTCTCTTTATCTCTCAGTCTGGCTGTCTCCTTATCTCACTCTCTGCCTGTCTCCCTATCTCACTCTCTGCCTGTCTCCCTATCTCACTCTCTGCCTGTCTCCTTATCTCACTCTCTGCCTGTCTCCTTATCTCACTCTCTGCCTGTCTCCTTATCTCACTCTCTGCCTGTCTCCTTATCTCACTCTCTGCCTGTCTCCCTATCTCACTCTCTGCCTGTCTCCTTATCTCACTCTCTGCCTGTCTCCCTATCTCACTCTCTGCCTGTCTCCCTATCTCACTCTCTGCCTGTCTCCTTATCTCACTTTCTGCCTGTCTCTTTATCTCTCAGTCTGGCTGTCTCCTTATCTCACTCTCTGCCTGTCTCCTTATCTCACTCTCTGCCTGTCTCCTTATCTCACTCTCTGTCTGTTTCCCTATCTTACTCTCTGCCTGTCTCCCTATCTCACTCTCTGCCTGTCTCCCTATCTCACTCTCTGCCTGTCTCCTTATCTCACTCTCTGCCTGTCTCACTATCTCTCACTCTCAGGCAGTGTCCCTATCTCTCTCTGTGCCTGTCTCCATATCTTACTCTCTGCCTGTCTCCTTATCTCACTGTCTGCCTGTCTCCCTATCTCTCACTCTCTCCCTCTCTATCTGCCTGTCTATCTCCCTATCTGCCTGTCTTTCTCTTGCTCACTCTCTGCCTGTCTCCCTATCTCTCCCCCTATCTCTCACTCTCTCTCTGCCTATCTCCCTATCTCACTCTCTGCCTGTCTCCCTATCTCTCCCCCTATCTCTCACTCTCTCTCTGCCTATCTCCTTATCTCACTGTCTGCCTGTCTCCCTATCTCTCACTCTCTCCCTCTCTATCTGCCTGTCTATCTCCCTATCTGCCTGTCTTTCTCTATCTCACTCTCTGTTTGTCTCCCTATCTCTCTCTCTGCCTGTCTCCCTATCTCACTCTCTGCCTGTCTCCTTATCTCTCTCTCTGCCTATCTCCTTATCTCACTCTCTGCCTGTCTCCCTATCTCACTCTCTGCCTGTCTCCCTATCTCTCTCTCTGCCTGTCTCCCTATCTATCTCTCTACCTGTCTCCCTATCTTACTCTATGCCTGTCTCCTAATCTTTCTCTCTGCCCTCTCTGCCTGTCTGTCTCCCTATTCACTCTCTGTCTGTCTCCTTATCTCACTCTCTGCCTATGTCCCTATCTCACTCTCTGCCTGTCTCTCCCTATCTCACTCTCTGCCTATGTCCCTATCTCACTCTCTGCCTGTCTCTCCCTATCTCACTCTCTGCCTGTGTCCTTATCTCACTCTCTGCCTGTCTCCTTATCTCACTTTCTGCCTGTCTCCCTATCTCACTCTCTGCCTGTGTCTCTATCTCACTCTCTGCCTGTCTCCTTATCTCACTTTCTGCCTGTCTCCCTATCTCACTCTCTGCATGTGTCTCTATCTCTGTCTGTCTCCTTATCTCACTCTCTGCCTGTCTCTATATCCCACTATCTTCCTGTCTCGTTATCTCACTCTCTGCCTGTCTCCTTATCTCACTCTCTGCCTGTCTCCCTATCTCACTCTCTGCCTGTCTCCCTATCTCACTATCTGCCTGTCTCACTATCTCACTCTCTGCCTGTCTCCCTATCTCACTCTCTGCCTGTCTCCTTATCTCACTTTCTGCCTGTCTCTTTATCTCTCAGTCTGGCTGTCTCCTTATCTCACTCTCTGCCTGTCTCCCTATCTCACTCTCTGCCTGTCTCCCTATCTCACTCTCTGCCTGTCTCCTTATCTCACTCTCTGCCTGTCTCCTTATCTCACTCTCTGCCTGTCTCCTTATCTCACTCTCTGCCTGTCTCCTTATCTCACTCTCTGCCTGTCTCCCTATCTCACTCTCTGCCTGTCTCCTTATCTCACTCTCTGCCTGTCTCCCTATCTCACTCTCTGCCTGTCTCCTTATCTCACTCTCTGCCTGTCTCCTTATCTCACTCTCTGCCTGTCTCCTTATCTCACTCTCTGCCTGTCTCCCTATCTCACTCTCTGCCTGTCTCCCTATCTCAATCTCTGCCTGTCTCTATATCCCACTATCTTCCTGTCTCCCTATCTCACTCTCTGCCTGTCTCACTATATCTCTTTCTGCCTGTCTCCCTATCTCACTTTCTGCCTGTCTCTTTATCTCTCAGTCTGGCTGTCTCCTTATCTCACTCTCTGCCTGTCTCCTTATCTCACTCTCTGCCTGTCTCCTTATCTCACTCTCTGCCTGTCTCCCTATCTCACTCTCTGCCTGTCTCCCTATCTCACTCTCTGCCTATGTCCCTATCTCACTCTCTGCCTGTCTCTCCCTATCTCACTCTCTGCCTGTCTCCCTATCTCACTCTCTGCCTGTCTCCTTATCTCACTCTCTGCCTGTCTCCCTATCTCACTCTCTGCCTGTCTCCTTATCTCACTCTCTGCCTGTCTCCTTATCTCACTCTCTGCCTGTCTCCTTATCTCACTCTCTGCCTGTCTCCCTATCTCACTCTCTGCCTGTCTCCCTATCTCAATCTCTGCCTGTCTCTATATCCCACTATCTTCCTGTCTCCCTATCTCACTCTCTGCCTGTCTCACTATATCTCTTTCTGCCTGTCTCCCTATCTCACTTTCTGCCTGTCTCTTTATCTCTCAGTCTGGCTGTCTCCTTATCTCACTCTCTGCCTGTCTCCTTATCTCACTCTCTGCCTGTCTCCTTATCTCACTCTCTGCCTGTCTCCCTATCTCACTCTCTGCCTGTCTCCCTATCTCACTCTCTGCCTGTCTCCTTATCTCACTCTCTGCCTGTCTCCCTATCTCACTCTCTGCCTGTCTCCTTATCTCACTCTCTGCCTGTCTCCCTATCTCACTCTCTGCCTGTCTCCTTATCTCACTGTCTGCCTGTCTCCTTATCTCACTCTCTGTCTGTCTCCTTATCTCACTCTCTGCCTGTCTCCTTATCTCACTTTCTGCCTGTCTCCTTATCTCACTCTCTGCCTGTCTCCCTATCTCACTCTCTGCCTGTCTCCCTATCTCACTCTCTGCCTGTCTCCCTATCTCACTCTCTGCCTGTCTCCCTATCTCAATCTCTGCCTGTCTCACTACCTCACTCTCTGCCTGTCTCCCTATCTCACTCTCTGCCTGTCTCACTATATCTCTCTCTGCCTGTCTCCCTATCTCACTCTCTGTCTATCTCTTTCTCTCAATGCCTGTCTCTCTATCTCTGCCTGTCTCTATCTCTCTGTGTGTCTCTCTCTCTCTGCCAGTCTCCTTACCGTTCTCCCTGCCTCTGCCTGTGGGTGTATATAAACAGAAATATGTCTCCCCTCCTACATATTCCAGTATTTTTGTTCTACTAATTTGTTTTGTTCACAACCAATTGAAAGACGGAACTCTCCGACATCATTTGTTGCTAGGTTCATATTGACCAATAACAATAAACAACATTTCAAATATATCACTAGTTGCCAGGCCGCCTTTGCAATTCTAGTAATAAGAGGAGCCCTGTAGGGACACAGTCATAATAAAGACATTGGCTACTTCTGGTCAGGTGGTACGCATGCATAGCAATCTGGGATATGTAGTGCATTTCTTTCATTTCCAGTTCACAAATCTGACTTCCTTCTGTCATTCATTTACTGGGCCGTAGCCAGGAGACTCTGCTGGGTCATGTAATCAGTGAGTATATGTTGTGTGTCATAGATTGTGTGTGGCTATAAGAGAATAGGTGTGCAGGTAGTACTATGTATGTGTATGCAGGTAGGAATATGTGTATATGTATGCAGGTAGGCATATGTGTATATGTATGCAGGTAGGTATATGTGTATAGGTATATGTATGCAGGTAGGTATATGTATATAGGTATATGTATGCTGGTAGGTATATGTGTATAGGTATATGTATGCAGGTAGGTATATGTGTATATGTATGCAGGTAGGTATATGTGTATAGGTATATGTATGCAGGTAGGTATATGTGTATAGGTATAGGTATATGTATGCAGGTAGGTATATGTGTATATGTATGCAGGTAGGTATATGTGTATAGGTATATGTATGCAGGTAGGTATATGTATATAGGTATATGTATGCTGGTAGGTATATGTGTATAGGTATATGTATGCAGGTAGGTATATGTGTATAGGTATATGTATGCAGGTAGGTATATGTGTATAGGTATGTGTATGCTGGTAGGTATATGTGTATAGGTATATGTATGCTGGTAGGTATATGTGTATAGGTATATGTATGCAGGTAGGTATATGTATGCTGTTAGGTATATGTGTATAGGTACTGCATATGTGTATAGGTATATGCATGCTGGTAGGTATATGTGTATAGGTATATGTATAAAGGTATATGTATAAAGGTAGGTATATGTATATAGGTATATGTATGCTGGTAGGTATATGTATGCAGGTAGGTATATGTATATAGGTACTGCATATGTGTATAGGTATATGTATGCTGCTAGGTATATGTGTATAGGTATATGTATAAAGGTACATGTATATAGGTACAGTATATGTGTATAGGTATATGTATAAAGGTATATGTATGCTGATAGGTATATGTGTATAGGTATGTGTATGCTGGTAGGTATATGTATGCTATTAGGTATATGTGTATAGGTACTGCATATGTGTATTGGTATGCAGGTAGGTATATGTATATAGGTATATGTATGCTGGTAGATATATGTATATGTATGCTGGTAGGTATATGTATGCAGGTAGGTACATGTATATAGGTACTGCATATGTGTATAGGTATATGTATGCTGCTAGGTATATGTGTATAGGTATATGTATAAAGGTACATGTATATAGGTACAGTATATGTGTATAGGTATATGTATAAAGGTATATGTATGCTGATAGGTATATGTGTATAGGTATGTGTATGCTGGTAGGTATATGTATGCTATTAGGTATATGTGTATAGGTACTGCATATGTGTATTGGTATGCAGGTAGGTATATGTATATAGGTATATGTATGCTGGTAGATATATGTATATGTATGCTGGTAGGTATATGTATGCAGGTAGGTACATGTATATAGGTACTGCATATGTGTATAGGTATATGTATGCTGCTAGGTATATGTATAAAGGTACATGTATGCAGGTAGGTATATGTGTATAGGTATATGTATGTTGGTAGGTATATGTGTAAATGTATATGTATGCTGTTAGGTATATGTGTATAGGTATATGTATAAAGGTATATGTATGCTGGTAGATATATGTGTAAAGGAATATGTATGCTGGTAGGTATATGTGTATGGGTATATGTATGCTGGAAGGTATATGTGTATAGGTATATGTATGCTGGAAGGTATATGTGTATAGGTATATGTATGCTGGTAGGTATATGTATATAAGTATATGTATGCAGGTAAGTATATGTATATAGGTATATGCATGAAGATAGGTATATGTATATAGGTATGTGCCTGCATGTATATGTATGCTGGTAAGTATATGTATATAGGTATGTGTCTGTGTGTATATGTATGCAGATAGTTATATCAGCATATAGGTATATGTACTGTATATAGGTATATGTATGCAGGTAGGTATATGTATATAGGTATATGCATGCTGGTATGTATATGTGTATAGGTAGGTATGTGTATGTAGGTATATGTATGCAGGTTGGTATATGTATGCAGGTAAGTATATGTGTATAGGTGTGCCTGTGCAGGTAGGTATATGTGTTTAGGTGTGTCTGTGGGTCTAGGTGTGTCTGTGGGTCTAGGTGTGTCTGTGGGTCTAGGTGTGTCTGTGGGTCTAGGTGTGTCTGTGGGTCTAGGTGTGTCTCAGTCTAGGTGTGTCTGTGAGTCTATGTGTGTCTGTCAGTATATTCCCAGTCACTGCCTCACTAGACGGTAAAATACCATTATATTTATGTAGATCTACTCTAGACAGTGTGGTTCTAGGTGTGTCTGTCAGTATAGCTGTGTCAGTATAGATGAGTCTGTCAGTCTAGGTGTGTCTGTGGGTCTAGGCGTGTCTGTTAGTATAGGTGTGTGTGTGGTTCTAGGTGTGTCAGTATAGGTGAGTGTCAGTATAGGTGAGTGTCAGTCTAGGTGTGTCTGTGAGTCTATGTGTGTCTGTCAGTATATTCCCAGTCACTGCCTCACTAGACGGTAAAATACCATTATATTTATGTAGATCTACTCTAGACAGTGTGGTTCTAGGTGTGTCTGTCAGTATAGCTGTGTCAGTATAGATGAGTCTGTCAGTCTAGGTGTGTCTGTGGGTCTAGGCGTGTCTGTTAGTATAGGTGTGTGTGTGGTTCTAGGTGTGTCAGTATAGGTGAGTGTCAGTATAGGTGAGTGTCAGTCTAGGTGTGTCTGTGGGTGTAGGTGTGTATGTCAGTATAGGTGTATGTCAGTAAGCAGCTGTGTGGGTTTGACTTGAGGTTTGGTTATGTGATTGATTTGTATGAGCACACTATGGTGACGTATTATTTTACATCATTATTATATATTTAGACGCAGCTCACACACAGCTCCTGTCCCAGCAGGATATACATGTAGCATCTGACTAAGTCACAGATGACCATCATGGACAAGAAGAGGACGCAGAAGGTGTTTAACCACGCTCTAGAGATCATCTGTGTGCTGACGGGGGAGGTGAGCGCGGTAGTGACTCCGCCTGTCTTGTGCCACAGCGTATCGGCGCCTTCATTACAAACAAACGCCTGAGAGTATGTGAGAGATGAGTGACAGTGGGCGAGCTGTGTCTAACACTTATTAAATTGATGCCTCTCTGGAAAACATTTAAAGGGACAGTAAAGTCAAAATTAAATTAATTATAATTCAGATAGACGAGCAGTTATATACAACATTCCAATTTTACTTCTAGTATCTAATTTGCTTCATTCTTTTGCTATCCTTTATTGAAAAGCACACCTAGGAAGATTCAGGAACAGCAATGCATTACTGGGAACTAGCTGCTGATTGGTGGCTGCACATAAATGCCTCTTGTCATTGGATCACCTGTTGTGCTCAGCTAGCTCCTAGTACTGCATTGCTGCTCCTTTAACAAAGGATACTAAGAAAATGAAGCTAATTTGAAAATAGAATTAAAGTGGAAAGACACTTTGTACGTTCTATCTGAATCATGGGGGGAAAATGGGTTTCATGTCCCTTTAATTAATGTCAAAGATGAAAGTGTTAAAGTTACAGCTTCAATGATTGGTTCAGGAGGCTGTAAGGGCAGATGCACCATAACCCTGGGTGGGTAAAAAGCCCAGACCTATGTGCTGAGAAACATAAGTATACCTGCATATGTGACCCACTGTGATCCTGTATATGTGACCCACTGTGATCCTGTATATGTGACCCACTGTAATCCTGTATATGTGACCCACTGTAATCCTGTATATGTGACCGACTGTATGTGACCCACTGTAATCCTGTATATGTGACCCACTGTAATCCTGTATATGTGACCGACTGTATGTGACCCACTGTAATCCTGTATATGTGACCCACTGTAATCCTGTATATGTGACCCACTGTAATCCTGTATATGTGACCCTCTGTAATCCTGTATATGTGACCCTCTGTAATCCTGTATATGTGACCCACTGTAATCCTGTATATGTGACCCACTGTAATCCTGTATATGTGACCCTCTGTAATCCTGTATATGTGACCCACTGTAATCCTGTATATGTGACCCACTGCCACTGTATGTGACCCACTGCCACTGTATGTGACCCACTGTAATCCTGTATATGTGACCCACTGTAATACTGTATATGTGACCCTCTGTAATCCTGTATATGTGACCCTCTGTAATCCTGTATATGTGACCCACTGTAATCCTGTATATGTGACCCTCTGCCACTGTATGTGACCCACTGTAATCCTGTATATGTGACCCACTGTAATCCTGTATATGTGACCCTCTGCCACTGTATGTGACCCTCTGCCACTGTATGTGACCCACTGTAATCCTGTATATGTGACCCACTGTAATCCTGTATATGTGACCCTCTGTAATCCTGTATATGTGACCCACTGTAATCCTGTATATGTGACCCTCTGTAATCCTGTATATGTGACCCACTGTAATCCTGTATATGTGACCCTCTGCCACTGTATGTGACCCACTGTAATCCTGTATATGTGACCCACTGTAATCCTGTATATGTGACCCTCTGTAATCCTGTATATGTGACCCACTGTAATACTGTATATGTGACCCTCTGTAATCCTGTATATGTGACCCTCTGTAATCCTGTATATGTGACCCACTGTAATCCTGTATATGTGACCCTCTGCCACTGTATGTGACCCACTGTAATCCTGTATATGTGACCCACTGTAATCCTGTATATGTGACCCTCTGTAATCCTGTATATGTGACCCACTGTAATACTGTATATGTGACCCTCTGTAATCCTGTATATGTGACCCTCTGTAATCCTGTATATGTGACCCTCTGTAATCCTGTATATGTGACCCTCTGTAATCCTGTATATGTGACCCTCTGTAATCCTGTATATGTGACCCTCTGTAATCCTGTATATGCGACCCTCTGTAATCCTGTATATGTGACCCACTGTAATCCTGTATATGTGACCCACTGTATGTGACCCACTATATGTGACCCACTGTAATCCTGTATATGTAATCCTGTATATGTGACCCACTGTAATCCTGTATATGTGACCCACTGTAATCCTGTATATGTGACCCACTGCATGTGACCCACTGTAATCCTGTATATGTGACCCACTGTATGTGACCCATTGTAATCCTGTATATGTGACCCACTGTAATCCTGTATATATGACCCACTGTATGTGACCCACTGTAATCCTGTATATGTGACCCTCTGTAATCCTGTATATGTGACCCTCTGTAATCCTGTATATGTGACCCACTGTAATCCTGTATATGTGACCCACTGTATGTGACCATCTGTAATCCTGTAAATACACATCCTGGGAGTATAGAGTAGATCTACATTAATATGATGGTATTTTATTGTCTAGTGAGGCAGTGACTGGGGATATAGAGTAGATCTACATTAATATGATTGTATTTTACTGTCTAGTGAGGCAATGACTGGGAATATAGAGTAGATCTACATTAATATGATTGTATTTTACTGTCTAGTGAGGCAATGACTGGGGATATAGAGTAGATCAACATTAATGTGATTGTATTTTACTGTCTAGTGAGGCAGTGACTGGGAATATAGAGTAGATCTACATAAATATAATGGTATTTTACTGTCTAGTGAGGCAGTGACTGGGAATATAGAGTAGATCTACATTAATATGATTGTATTGTACTGTCTAGTGAGGCAGTGACTGGGAATATAGAGTAGATCTACATTAATATGATTGTATTTTACTGTCTAGTGAGGCAGTGACTGGGAATATAGAGTAGATCTACATTAATATGATGGTATTTTACTGTCTAGTGAGGCAGTGACTGGGAATATAGAGTAGATCTACATTAATATGATGGTATTTTACTGTCTAGTGAGGTAGTGACTGGGAGTATAGAGTAGATCTACATTAATATGATTGTATTTTACTGTCTAGTGAGGCAGTGACTGGGAATATAGAGTAGATCTACATTAATATGATTGTATTTTACTGTCTAGTGAGGCAGTGACTGGGAATATAGAGTAGATCTACATTAATATGATGGTATTTTACTGTCTAGTGAGGCAGTGACTGGGAATATAGAGTAGATCTACATTAATATGATTGTATTTTACTGTCTAGTGAGGCAGTGACTGGGAATATAGAGTAGATCTACATTAATATGATTGTATTTTACTGTCTAGCGAGGCAGTGACTGGGAATATAGAGTAGATCTACATAAATGTGATGGTATTTTACTGTCTAGTGAGGCAGTGACTGGGAATATAGAGTAGATCTACATTAATATGATGGTATTTTACTGCCTAGTGAGGCAGTGACTGGGAATATAGAGTAGATCTACATAAATATGATGGTATTTTATTGTCTAGTGAGGCAGTGACTGGGAATATAGAGTAGATCTACATAAATATGATGGTATTTTACTGTCTAGTGAGGCAGTGACTGTGAATATAGAGTAGATCTACATTAAAAGGAGAGGTTTTTACTGTCTAGTGAGGCAGTGACTGGGAATATAGAGTAGATCTACATTAATATGATTGTATTTTACTGTCTAGTGAGGCAGTGACTGGGAATATAGAGTAGATTTACATTAATATGATGGTATTTTATTGTCTAGTGAGGCAGTGACTGGGAATATAGAGTAGATCTACATACATTTGATGGTATTTTACTGTCTAGTGAGGCAGTGACTGGGAATATAGAGTAGATCTACATTAAAAGGAGAGGTTTTTACTGTCTAGTGAGACAGTGACTGGGAATATAGAGTAGATCTACATAAATATGATGGTATTTTACTGTCTAGTAAGGCAGTGACTGGGAATATAGAGTAGATCTACATTAATATGATGGTATTTTACTGTCTAGTAAGTCAGTGACTGGGAATATAGAATAGATCTACATTAATATGATTGTATTTTACTGTCTAGTGATTCAGTGACTGGGAATATAGAGTAGATCTACATAATTATGATGGTATTTTATTGTCTAGTGAGGCAGTGACTGGGGATATAGAGTAGATCTACATTAATATGATGGTATTTTACTGTCTAGTGAGGCAGTGACTGGGAATATAGAGTAGATTTACATAAATATAATGGTATTTTACTGTCTAGTGAGACAGTGACTGTGAATATAAAGTAGATCAGTGACGTGCACTCATAGGAGGCAGGGGAGGCAGTGCCTACCCTGCCATATGTGGCCAAAGCTTAATTAAATTTTAATTAAAACAAAAAAAAAGTCCCAAAATAAATATTTCTCCCCCATGTAATGCTATGGAGAGGCAGGTACAGGAACGCTTCTCTCCATTGCAGTAAATGGGTCAAAGGAAAAGCTGTGCTGCAGCGCCACCTGTGTTCTGTCAATATATTAGCAGCAAGAAGTGGGACCAATAGGATGCACCCCTCTTGATGCCTCCTAGCAAGTGAAGGATATATAGATTAATCAGAAGGAGGATGCAGTGAGCAGGGTCATGTGACACAACTGGAAGCTGAGGTAACCTAAGAACAGATGACACCAAGCAGAAGAGTAAAGTAGTATTCTACATCTCTTGTGATTCACACATTGTGTTCAGATACAGCTCATTAACAGGGGGGGACAGTAAGTGAGCATAACCCAAGCAGAAGAGTAAAGTAGTATTCTACATCTCTTGTGATTCACACATTGTGTTCAGATACAGCTCATTAACAGGGGGGGACAGTAAGTGAGCATAACCCAAGAAGAAGAGTAAAGTAGTATTCTACATCTCTTGTGATTCACACATTGTGTTCAGATACAGCTCATTAACAGGGGGACAGTAAGTGAGCATAACCCAAGCAGCAGAGTAAAGTAGTATTCTACATCTCTTGTGATTCACACATTGTGTTCAGATACAGCTCATTAACAGGGGGACAGTAAGTGAGCATAACCCAAGCAGAAGAGTAAAGTAGTATTCTACAATTCTTGTGGTTCACACATTGTGTTCAGATACAGCTCATTAACAGGGGGACAGTAAGTGAGCAGGGTCATGTGACACAACTGGAAGCTGAGGTAACCTAAGAACAGATGACACCAAGCAGAAGAGTAAAGTAGTATTCTACATCTCTTGTGATTCACACATTGTGTTCAGATACAGTTTATTAACAGGGGGGGACAGTAAGTGAGCATAACCCAAGCAGAAGAGTAAAGTAGTATTCTACATCTCTTGTGATTCACACATTGTGTTCAGATACAGTTTATTAACAGGGGGGGACAGTAAGTGAGCATAATCCAATACTGACAGGAAGTCAAAGGGTCAATTCAAATTTAAATCCATAATTTAAAACCAAGAGTTTGAAGTTAAAGGATTACTTTCTGTTATAATTTTTAAGCTAAACAACTAACATATTAAAGTTAATAAACATTAATTAAAACCTACTGACCTATATTTTCTCCAAAACGAAGTTTCATAATGTTCTAAAAGTTATATCTTTTATTCGCCGATGATGTCACGTTATCCTGCCCACTATTTTCAGCACTGCATGTTCAAAATACTTAAATCAATAACTTTGTGTTTAAAGCGCCATTTTGAAACCTAGGTATTGTAAACGAATTGGTACAGAGCAAAGGATACCCACGGAGTGGGTTTGGAAAACAATTAAATTTGCAGACAAGATTTCTGATCTACGGTAGAGATATGTTAATGAAATGCTATTGATAAAAAGCGTATTTGGGGTAGTTAGTTAGTAACAGGCATAGAAAATATTTACTTACAGTGGCCCTTTAAGTGTGCAGTGTCCACATTATTTAAATTAAAGTTTTTGACATTGAATATTGCTAAGCCTCCCTTTTTCATGGTTATTTGATTTAATTCGGTGCAAACCCCATATATGTTATGTCTGTTCAGTCAGAGGATGCAGTATCTATTTTTATTTTTCTCTGTGTCTCCATTTATTTAAAGACTGCTTTTAACTTGTAATTCACAAATCAATTGAAAGCTGTTGCATTGTGTTTTTAATAAGTGCTGCTTTTATACAAGTTTATGTTAATAAAAAGGAGATAATGAGTCATTTAAAAAATATATGTAATTATTGCAGTTAAATGTTTTTAGAAATAATGCCACTGTAAAGTAACTGGTTAAACACATAGTCAAAGGGAGACATTTAAAATTAAACTTTCATGATTGAGGTAGAGCATGCTATTTTAATAGACTTTTCTAGTTATTTATATTTTGAGAATTAGCATCAACTGTTACTGGCCTCATGTCAGCAAATCAAATTAGTTTTTGAAAGGAACATGAAAGTCATAATTACATTTCCATCATTCAGATAGAAATTGCGCACAAAAAATAAATAAATAAACTTTCTATTTTACTTTTATTATTATGTACTTCATTCTTTTGGTATCCTTTGGTGTCCTTTGTTGAAGAGCATACCTAAGTGGGATGTGCATGTGCGTTTCTTGAACACCATATTGGCAGTATTGATAACTTGTCTTTTGTGTAAAATTTGTATGGTAAATTATCTCTATTTTTACAATACAGTAGTGAGTAGAGAAGAGATTGTGTATCATTCTAATTGCTTAGTAACTGGCACTGTGCCACAGAATTGTGTGAGTGTGTATGTGAGCAGAGTGTATGTGAGTGTCAGTGAGCAGAGTGTGTGTGCTTTATTCTCCAGGAAATCAATACATTTCCGATGAGCTGGTGCTTTAGTGCAGTGTTTCTCAACAATGGTCCTCAAGTACCCCCAACAGGCCAGGTTTTCATTATAGCTGAATCAGTGCACAGGTGAAGTAATCAGCTGATCAGTAACTCAGTGGTTACTACCTTGCTCTCACCCATCACCTGATTATGTCACCTGTGTACTGGTTCAGCTATCATTTAAACCTGCCCTGTTGGGGGTACTTGCGGCCCTCTGTACATGTGTTTCTCCGTCGTATCCTATATAGTGCCTCACCAGCCTCTGACCTCACTGCACGTCACTGAAGTAGATCTACATTAATATGATGGTATTTTACTGTCTAGCGAGGCAGTGACTGGGAATATAGAGTAGATCTACATTAATATGATGGTATTTTACTGTCTAGTGAGGCAGTGACTGGGAATATAGAGTAGATCTACATAAATATGATGGTATTTTACTGTCTAGTGAGGCAGTGACTGGGAATATAGAGTAGATCTACATAAATATGATGGTATTTTACTGTCTAGTGAGGCAGTGACTGGGAATATAGAGTAGAACTACATAAATGTGATGGTATTTTACTGTCTAGTGAAGCAGTGGCTGGGAATATAGAGTAGATCTACATTAATATGATGGTATTTTACTGTCTAGTGAGGCAGTGACTGGGAATATAGAGTAGATCTACATAAATATGATGGTATTTTACTGTCTAGTGAGGCAGTGACTGGGAATATAGAGTAGATCTACATAAATATGATGGTATTTTACTGTCTAGTGAGGCAGTGACTGGGAATATAGAGTAGATCTACATTAATATGATTGTATTTTACTTTCTAGTAAGGCAGTGACTGGGAATATAGAGTAGATCTACATTAATATGATGGTATTTTACTGTCTAGTGAAGCAGTGACTGGGAATATAGAGTAGATCTACATTAATATGATGGTATTTTACTGTCTATTGAGGCAGTGACTGGGAATATAGAGTAGATCTACATAAATATGATGGTATTTTACTGTCTAGTGAGGCAGTGACTGGGAATATAGAGTAGATCTACATTAATATGATGGTATTTTACTGTCTAGTGAGGCAGTGACTAGGAATATAGAGTAGATCTACATTAATATGATGGTATTTTACTGTCTAGTGAGGCAGTGACTGGGAATATAGAGTAGATCTACATTAAAAGGAGAGGTTTTTACTGTCTAGTGAGGCAGTGACTTGGAATATAGAGTAGATCTACAAAATATGATGGTATTTTACTGTCTAGTAAGGCAGTGACTGGGAATATAGAATAGATCTACATTAATATGATGGTATTTTATTGTCTAGTAAGGCAGTGACTGGGAATATAGAATAGATCTACATTAATATGATTGTAATTTACAGTCTAGTGATTCAGTGACTGGGAATATAGAGTAGATCTACATAAATATGATGATATTTTATTGTCTAGTGGGGCAGTGACTGGGAATATATAGTAGATCTACATAAATATGATGGTATTTTACTGTCTAGTGAGGCAGTGACTGGGAATATAGAGTAGATCTACATAAATATGATGGTATTTTACTGTCTAGTGAGGCAGTGACTGGGAATATAGAGTAGATCTACATTAAAAGGAGAGGTTTTTACTGTCTAGTGAGGCAGTGACTGGGAATATAGAGTAGATCTACATAAATATGATAGTATTTTACTGTCTAGTGAGGCAGTGACTGGGAATATAGAGTAGATCTACATAAATATGATGGTATTTTACTGTCTAGTGAGGCAGTGACTGGGAATATTGAGTAGATCTACATTAAAAGGAGAGGTTTTTACTGTCTAGTGAGGCAGTGACTGGGAATATAGAGTAGATCTACATAATTATGATGGTATTTTACTGTCTAGTGATTCAGTGACTGGGAATATAGAGTAGATCTACATAAATATGATTGTATTTTACTGTCTAGTGAGGCACTGACTGGGAATATAGAGTAGATCTACATAAATATGATGGTATTTTACTGTCTAGTGATTCAGTGACTGGGAATATAGAGTAGATCTACATTAATATGATTGTATTTTACTGTCTAGTGAGGCAGTGACTGGGAATATAGAGTAGATCTACATTAATATAATGGTATTTTACTGTCTAGTGAGGCAGTGACTGGGAATATAGAGTAGATCTACATAAATATGATGGTATTTTACTGTCTAGTGAGGCAGTGACTGGGAATATAGAGTAGATCTACATTAATATGATTGTATTTTACTGTCTAGTGAGGCAGTGACTGGGAATATAGAGTAGATCTACATAAATATGATGGTATTTTACTGTCTAGTGAGGCAGTGACTGGGAATATAGAGTAGATCTACATTAATATGATTGTATTTTATTGTCTAGTGAGGCAGTGACTGGGAATATAGAGTAGATCTACATAAATATGATTGTATTTTATTGTCTAGTGAGGCAGTGACTGGGAATATTGAGTAGATCTACATTTAAAAGGAGAGGTTTTTACTGTCTAGTGAGGCAGTGACTGGGAATATAGAGTAGATCTACATAAATATGATGGTATTTTACTGTCTAGTGATTCAGTGACTGGGAATATAGAGTAGATCTACATAAATATGATGGTATTTTACTGTCTAGTGAGGCAGTGACTGGGAATATAGAGTAAATCTACATAAATATGATGGTATTTTACTGTCTAGTGATTCAGTGACTGGGAATATAGAGTAGATCTACATAAATATGATGGTATTTTACTGTCTAGTGAGGCAGTGACTGGGGATATAGAGTAGATCTACATAAATATGATGGTATTTTACTGTCTAGTGAGGCAGTGACTGGGAATATAGAGTAGATCTACATTAATATGATTGTATTTTACTGTCTAGTGAGGCAGTGACTGGGAATATAGAGTAGATCTACATAAATATGATGGTATTTTACTGTCTAGTGAGGCAGTGACTGGGAATATAGAGTAGATCTACATTAATATGATTGTATTTTACTGTCTAGTGAGGCAGTGACTGGGAATATAGAGTAGATTTACATTAATATGATTGTATTTTACTGTCTAGTGAGGCAGTGACTGGGAATATAGAGTAGATCTACATTAATATGATGGTATTTTACTGTCTAGTAAGGCAGTGACTGGGAATATAGAGTAGATCTACATTAATATGATAGTATTTTACTGTCTAGTGAGGCAATGACTGGGAATATAGAGTAGATCTACATAAATATGATGGTATTTTACTGTCTACTGAGGCAGTGACTGGGAATATAGAGTAGATCTACATAAATATGATTGTATTTTACTGTCTAGTGAGGCAGTGACTGGGAATATAGAGTAGATCTACATTAATATGATTGTATTTTACTGTCTAGTGAGGCAGTGACTGGGAATATAGAGTAGATCTTTATAAATATGATGGTATTTTACTGTCTAGTGAGGCAGTAAGTGGGAATATAGAGTAGATCTACATAAATATGATGGTATTTTACTGTCTAGTAATTCAGTGACTGGGAATATAGAGTAGATCTACATAAATATGATGGTATTTTACTGTCTAGTGATTCAGTGACTGGGAATATAGAGTAAATCTACATAAATATGATGGTATTTTACTGTCTAGTGATTCAGTGACTGGGAATATAGAGTAGATCTACATTAATATGATGGTATTTTACTGTCTAGTGAGGCAGTGACTGGGAATATAGAGTAGATCTACATAAATATGATGGTATTTTACTGTCTAGTGAGGCAGTGACTGGGAATATAGAGTAGATCTACATAAATATGATGGTATTTTACTGTCTAGTGAGGCAGTGACTGGGAATATAGAGTAGATCTACATTAATATGATGGTATTTTACTGTCTAGTGAGGCAGTGACTGGGAATATAGAGTAAATCTACATAAATATGATGGTATTTTATTGTCTAGTGAGGCAGTGACTGGGGATATAGAGTAGATCTACATTAATATGATGGTATTTTACTGTCTAGTGAGGCAGTGACTGGGAATATAGAATAGATCTACATTAATATGATGGTATTTTACTGTCTAGTGAGGCAGTGACTGGGAATATAGAGTAGATCTACATAAATATGATGGTATTTTACTGTCTAGTGAGGCAGTGACTGGGAATATAGAGTAGATCTACATAAATATAATGGTATTTTACTGTCTAGTGAGGCAGTGACTGGGAATATAGATTAGATCTACATTAATATGATGGTATTTTACTGTCTAGTGAGGCAGTGACTGGGAATATAGAGTAGATCTACATTAATATGATGGTATTTTACTGTCTAGTGAGGCAGTGACTGGGAATATAGAGTAGATCTACATTAATATAATGGTATTTTACTGTCTAGTGAGGCAGTGACTGGGAATATAGATTAGATCTACATTAATATGATGGTATTTTACTGTCTAGTGAGGCAGTGACTGGGAATATAGAGTAGATCTACATTAATATGATGGTATTTTACTGTCTAGTGAGGCAGTGACTGGGAATATAGAATAGATCTACATTAATATGATTCTAATTTACAGTCTAATGATTCAACTTTAAAGTTTTTTATTCTCCGGTCTGGAGGGGTTTGGGCTTGGTCCGTGCAGTAACTCCTAGACAGTGGGCTGTTTGCAGCGTCGAGCACACAGCGTTAGTGTGAGGAGTGGTGCACAGTAGTGTGCATGCAGCAGCTGCTCAATGAGCCTCAGACAGTTTTCTTCACAGATCAGAAGACACAGTTCTAAATATGTAAATTAGATGAACCTTGCTGTCCTGCTATTGGTTAATGGAATTGCATAGGTAATGAGAAAACCCAGCCTACATTTAGGGGCGGTCATTAGTGCCGTTTGGAGGAGAAATAAAAATATAATTTTTATACTGAAGCAAACTTTGTTTAAATATCAAAGTAAGTGCCATTAAATATGTAAACCTTTACCTAGCTGATGACATGTTTTTATTAGTTAAAAAAAGAAAATATTTATAACCCTTTAAGTTATTACATTCACTTTAAAGGCACAGTATACACTCATTTTCATATAACTGCATGTAATAGACACTACTAAAATAAGATGCACAGATACTGATATAAAAATCCAATATAAAACGGTTTAAAAACTTACTTAGAAGCTCTCAGTTTAGCTCTGTTGAAAAGGTAGTTGGAAAGCCCACTGCAAGTGGGAAATAAGACACTCCCCCCTCCCCCTTCTTTTGCATATGAAAAGACCCTTTACACAAACAGGAACAAGCTGGAGTAGGTAGCTGACGGTATTCACATAAAACTTTGGGGCTTGGTTAGGAGTCTGAAAATCAGAGCAATGTTCTTTAAAAATAAGCAAAACTATACATTTAAAAAAAACAAAAAACTTTATAGGCTTTATAAATAGATCATCTAGAAAACATTTATGCAAAGAAAAAATTAGTGTATAATGCCCCTTTAATTAAGGAGAGAAAAGAAAGAACACAAATATAAAAAAATAGAATGAGACAAATAATCCCTTTGTGGGTGATAAACGTGGTTATCTGTGGCCCCTAATGCCAACACTATTGGCCCTAACAAAGGACATTACTTTTATACATTAGAATGTTGCGTTAAAGGGACATTAAGCTGTTGGGTACAACTGCAGTAGATCGGTCACTGCTCACTGTGTTTGTCCTTCTGTATCTGTCTGTAAAGCTGTTCTCTTGTGCTTACAGGTGCAGGTTAGTTAAACTCTGCGTATTCATCCCGGGTGCTGCCATCTTGGTACACATGTATCATTGCATCCTGTGACAAAAGGCTGGTAGTGTGCACTGTTTCTTACAGCTGTACTGTACACTTTGGGATAGCACACATAATATAAAGGAGTATTAGATTTTGTTTACACAATTTGAAAGTTACGTAACCAATACGCTCAGGGTTAATATAAAGCGGTGCAGCCCCTGCACAGACAAACAGCTGATACAGCAAGAAGACAACAATATCATTGATCTTAGAATGCGCTGCTTCTGTCACAGGGTGTGAGGATACGTGAGATCCAAGATGGTGGCGCCCATTGTGAGGATGCAAAGCTTCACTAACCGGCACTGGTAAGGGGTTAAAATTAATGGTAAGTAGTAACCACACAAAGCCGTCCCTTTAAGTATTGCACAAACATACTTGCAATGTAGAGAGATTGGTACGTGTTACCTCTAATTGGTACGCATCATCTTTTATTCATACGTTATCTTTAATTGAGATATGTTAGCTGGCAGAAGACACAGTTTATCCTCCCGATTCATCCCTCTGTGTGAAGAACAACTAGATGTCCTTGTGCTGTGATAGGTTGATCTGTTTATTTCCTTATTCCATCAGATTTATTATCTTTCCTTTCACTACAGGTCCCTGTCTTGCAGCGCCTGGTTAGCTCTATAATGATGAATGCATTGACCAATGATAAGAAACAAATGGCTCAAAAAATAGTAAATCATGCGCTAGAGATTATCTACCTGATGACTGGAGAGGTGAGAATATTGTGTCAGTGCTGCTCGGTGCTTTCGCTGTGGATTGGATGTGTATAAACTACTGTCCATTCAACTAGACCCTGACGCGTTTCTCTCTCTCTCTCGGTTTGTAGGAATCTACTGTTGTGAAAAAGAATTTCCCTCATAGCAGCATTCACAAGTTGACTGGAGAGGTGAGAACTGGTGGGGAACGTCACATTATACAGAGACCCCCTATACTGACCAAGTGGTATCAGGACTTAGGTCTTTATGAGAAACGGTCACTAATAACAGGACTGGCCGGGGAACTGCATTACATGATACTCACAAGATTATAATCACATTTACGTTTATATTACATTAATAACTACAGGTGCAAATCCACAAAATCGAAACCTATTCTGAAATACAAACTTTGTAAATTTTTTTTTTTTTTTTAATATAATTATCAAAAACGACTATTTCCTGCCTGTAAGTCACAATCGTCTCTGCTTGTGTCTTTGGTTTTCTGTCTGTCTATATTTATTTAGTACAACACATATCACCTGTCTGATTACTATACTGGTTATATGTATAAGCTGTATTATAACAAGTAATTATCATCTACATGACATAAGATATTGTTGTTTACAGTTAGTTCCACCAACTCCAAACTGTCCCATTTGACAGATACAAATATTCTGAAATCCAAACCCTCTCTGGTTCCAGGCAGTTTAGATAAAGGGTTTTCTACCTGTGTTAATGAATGTAACTATATACCACTGATTGCTAAGTTTGCCACCCTTGATGTTTTGAAACCACATTTCCCATGATGCTTAGGCACTCTGCAGTCTAGCTGAGCATCATGGGAAATGAAGTTCCGAAAAATCAGGGGTGCCAAAGTTAGCTATCAGTGGTATTATACTATACAATTGTAAAAAAAAATTGTTAGCAATAAATATGCTAAAGGGGCACCAAACACCTTGTAATTAGATACGTTTTCTGTTTTTTTGCTATAGAATAACGTCAGCCAAAGTTTAAACATTTTTAAAACAAATTAACATGTTGTTTGCTGCAGTTGTTTTCAATAGCCAAGCTCCACCCACTATTTACCTTATTTGGAGGAGCCAATCATCTGGGTTTGAGTATAAAGACAACAAGGCTAGCCACGGTCATTATGTTTGACATAAAGTGCAGTGTTTTTCAGTTGTTATCTGCTGAGAAGTCAACAGGCACAGATATTTAGCGGGGTTAGCTTTGAGAAGTCAGCAGGGAAATTTCCAGTTCTGAGAATTAGACAATTCACATGAAAAGGGGGCAAAATTTTGAAAAGTTGCTTTACTAGCCATTTTATATTCAAGGTGTTTACTGTCCTATTAACCCCTTAACGACCGAGGACGTGCAGGGTACGTCCTCAAAAAAAAAAGGCAGTTAACGCCTGAGGACGTACCCTGCACGTCCTCAGTGTGGAAAGCAGCTGGAAGCGATCCTGCTCGCTTCCAGCTGCTTTCCGGTTATTGCAGTGATGCCTCGATATGGAGGCATCCTGCAATAACCTCTCATGGCCATCCGATGCAGAGAGAGCCATTCTGTGGCCCTCTCTACACCGGACATCGATGGCCGGTATCGTTGGTGGGTGGGAGCCGACTTGGGAGGCGGGTGGGCGGCCATCGATGGGCCTTGTGACGTGAAGGGGGGTGTGATCGGGGGCGTGGCCGACAGGGCGCGCACGTGCACGGGGGGGGAGGCGGGCAGGCGCGTGCACGGGGCGGGAGCGGGCGGGAACCGCTACACTACAGAAATAAAATGATGATAAAAGTTAAAAAAAAAATATTTTTTTAATATTCAAAAACGCATCTAAGCGATCTGGAAGGGGTGGGGGGTTTCTCTTGGTGGGGGGGAAGCTACACTACAGAAAAGGGCAATTTTATTAAAAAAAAGCATCTTTTTTTACTAAACTGGGTACTGGCAGACAGCTGCCAGTACCCAAGATGGCGCCCATTAAGGCAGAGGGGGAGGGTTAGAGAGCTGTTTGGTGGGGGATCAGTGAGGTTGGGGGCTAAGGGGGGATCCTACACAGCAGCATATGTAAATATGCTTTTAAAAAAAAAAGCCCAAATATACCTTTTATTTTAGTACTGGCAGAGTTTCTGCCAGTACTTAAGATGGCGGGAACAATTGTGGGGTGGGGGAGGGAAGAGAGCTGTTTGGGAGGGATCAGGGGGTCTGATGATTCATGTGAGAGGCTGAGCTCTACACTAAAGCTAAAATTAACCCTGCAAGCTCCCTACAAGCTACATAATTAACCCCTTCACTGCTAGCCATAATACACGTGTGATGCGCAGTGGCATTTAACGGCTTTCTAATTACCAAAAAGCAACGCCAAAGCCATATATGTCTGCTATTTCTGAACAAAGGGGATCCCAGAGAAGCATTTACCACCATTTGTGCCATAATTGCACAAGCTGTTTGTAAATGATTTCAGTGAGAAATCTAAAATTGTGAAAAATGTAACGTTTTTTTTTTTTAATTTGATCGCATTTGGCGGTGAAATGGGGGCATGAGATATACCAAAATGGGCCTAGATCAATACCTGGGGTTGTCTACTACACTACACTAAAGCTAAAATTACCCCAAAAAGCTCCCTACATGCTCCCTAATTAACCCCTTCACTGCTGGGCATAATACCCGTGTGGTGCGCAGTGGCATTTAGCGGGCTTCTAATTACCAAAAAGCAACGCCAAAGCCATATATGTCTGCTATTTCTGAACAAAGGGGATCCTAGAGAAGAATTTACAACCATTTATGCCATAATTGCACAAGCTGTTTGTAAATAATTTCAGTGAGAAACCAAAAGTTTGTGAAAAAGTGAACGATTTTTTGTATTTGATCGCATTTGGCGGTGAAATGGTGGCATGAATACCAAAATGGGCCTTGATCAATACTTTGGGTTGTCTACTAAAAAAAATATATACATGTCAATGGCTATTCAGAGATTCTTGAAAGATATTAGTGTTCTAATGTAACTAGCGCTAATTTTGAAGAAAAAAAATGGTTTGGAAATAGCAAAGTGCTACTTGTATTTATGGCCCTATAACTTACAAAAAAAGCAAAGAAGATGTAACATTGGGTATTTCTAAACTCTGGACAAAATTTAGAAACTATTTAGCATGGGTGTTTTTTGGTGGTTGTAGATATGTAACAGATTTTGGGGGTCAAAGTTAGAAAAAGTGTGTTTTTTTTCCATTTTTCCTCATATTTTATAATTTTTTTTATAGTAAATTATAAGATATGATGAAAATAATGGTATGTTTACAAAGTCCATTTAATGGCGAGAAAAACGGTATATAATATGTGTGGGTACAGTAAATGAGTAAGAGGAAAATTACAGCTAAACACAAACACCACAAAAATGTAAAAATAGCCTTGGTCCCAAATGGACAGAAAATGGAAAAGTGCTGCGGTCATTAAAGGGTTAATTACCTAATGAGAACCATTGTTTAATAATAAATGACTGATGTTGTGGTTGTCCTGCGGGTCATAGAAAAATGTGTAGATTAGAATAACACTTTGTTATTAGATGTTGCTGCGCATCAGACCTGTGAGATGTGACTCAGTAGCATCTGAAAATGCCATATTATATTCTGAAATATTATCCCTGTCCGGGTACAGCACAGTGACGTGCAGTGAGGTCAGAGGCTGGTGAGGCACTAGATATGATACGCCGGAGAAATACATGTACAGAGGGCCGCAAGTACCCCCAACAGGGCAGGTTTAAATGATAGCTGAACCAGTGCACAGGTGACATAATCAGGTGATGGGTGAGAGCAAGTTAGTAACCACTGAGTTACTGATCAGCTGATTACTTCACCTGTGCACTGATTCAGCTATAATGAAAACCTGGCCTGTTGCGGGTACTTGAGGACCATTGTTGAGAAACACTGCACTAAAGCACCAGCTCATCGGAAATGTATTGATTACCTGGAGAATAAAGCACACATACTCTGCTCACTGACACCCACACACACTCTGCTCACATACACACTCACACAATTCTGTGGCACAGTGCCAGATACTAAGCAATTAGAATGATACACAATCTCTTCTCTACTCACTACTGTATTGTAAAAATAGAAATAATTTACCATACAAATTTTACACAAAGGACAAGTTATCAATACTGCCAACACAGCTGCTGCTGCAATATGGTGTTCAAGAAACGAACGTGCACATCTCACTTAGGTATGCTCTTCAACAAAGGATACCAAAAGATACCAAAAGAATGAAGTACATAATAATAAAAGTAAAATAGAAAGTTTGTTTTTTTTGTGTGCAATTTCTATCTGAATGATGGAAATGTAATTATGGCTTTCATGTTCCTTTCAAAAACTAATTTGATTTGCTGACATGGGGCCAGTAACAGTTGATGCTAATTCTCAAAATATAAATAACTAGAAAAGTTTATTAAAATAGCATGCTCTACCTCAAACATGAAAGTTTAATTTTAAATGTCTCCCTTTGACTATGTGTTTAACCAGTTACTTTACAGTGGTATTATTTCTAAAAAACATTTAACTGCAATAATTACATATATTTTTTAAATGACTCATTATCTCCTTTTTATTAATATAAACTTGTATAAAAGCAGCACATATTAAAAACACAATGCAACAGCTTTCAATTGATTTGTTAACAGCAGTCTTTAACCTCTTAAGGACATATGACGGAATTTTTCCGTCATAAAACAATTGAGCAAACTGAAAGCTGTGTCCTTAAAGGGTTAAATAAATGGAGACACAGAGAAAAATAAAAATAGATACTGCATCCTCTGACTGAACAGACATAACATATATGGAGTTTGTATCTAATTAAATCAAATAACCATGAAAAAGGGAGGCTTAGCAATATTCAGTGTCAAAAACTTTAATTTAAATAATGTGGACACTGCACACTTAACTTCAAACTCTGGGTTTTAAATGATGGATTTAAATTTGAATTGACCCTTTGGCTTCCTGTCAGTATTGGGTTATGCTCACTTACTGTCCCCCCCTGTTAATGAGCTGCATCTGAACACAATTTGTGAATCACAAGAGATGTAGAATACTACTTTACTCTTCTGCTTGGTGTCATCTGTTCTTAGGTTACCTCAGCTTCCAGTTGTGTCACATGACCCTGCTCACTGCATCCTCCTTCTGATTAATCTATATGTCCTTCACTTGCTAGGAGGCATCAAGAGGGGTGCCTCCTATTGGTCCCAATTTTTGCTGTGAATATATTGACAGAACACAGGTGGTGCTGCAGCACAGCTTTTCCTTTGACCCATGTACTGCAATGGAGAGAAGCGTTCCTGTACCTGCCTCTCCATAGCATTGCATGGGGGAAAATATTTTTTTTGGACTTTTTTTTTTATTTAATTAAAATTTAATTAAGCTTTGGCCACATATGGCAGGGTAGGCACTGCCTCCCCTGCCTCCTATGAGTGCACGTCCCTGGTACAGCATTATGTACAATCTTGTAACCCCTCACTTACCTTGTTCCCATCATGCGCACAACTTGCTTTACGTTATTACTGGCGCCATCTTACAGAAATTATTCCTGCTGGTAACGTGTTCCTGTAACCCCTCACTTGCCTCGTTCCCATCATGCGCACAACTTGCTTTACGTTATTACTGGCGCCATCTTACAGACTTTATTCCTGCTGGTAACGTGTTCCTGTGACCCTTCACTTGCCTAATTCCCATCATGCGCACAACTTGCTTTACGTTATTACTGGCACCATCTTACAGACTTGATTCCTGCTGGTAACGTGTTCCTGTAACCCCTCACTTGCCTCGTTCCCATCATGCGCACAACTTGCTTTACGTTATTACTAGTGCCATCTTACAGACTTTACTCCTGCTGGTAACGTGTTCCTGTGACCCTTCACTTGCCTCGTTCCCATCATGCGCACAACTTGCTTTACGTTATTACTGGCGCCATCTTACAGACTTTATTCCTGCTGGTAACGTGTTCCTGTAACCGCTCACTTGCCTTTGTTCCCATCATGCGCACAACTTGCTTTACGTTATTACTGGTGCCATCTTACAGACTTTATTCCTGCTGGTAACTTGTTCCTGTAACCCTTCACTTGCCTTTGTTCCCATCATGCGCACAACTTGCTTTATGTTATTACTGGCGCCATCTTACAGACTTGATTCCTGCTGGTAACGTGTTCCTGTAACCCCTCACTTGCCTTTTCCCATCATGCGCACAACTTGCTTTACGTTATTACTGGTGCCATCTTACAGACTTTATTCCTGCTGGTAACTTATTCCTGTAACCCCTCACTTGCCTTTGTTCCCATCATGCGCACAACTTGCTTTACGTTATTACTGGCGCCATCTTACAGACTTGATTCCTGCTGGTAACGTGTTCCAGTAACCCTTCACTTGCCTTTGTTCCCATCATGCGCACAACTTGCTTTACGTTATTACTGGTGCCATCTTACAGACTTTATTCCTGCTGGTAACGTGTTTCTGTAACCCTTCACTTGCCTCGTTCCCATCATGCGCACAACTTGCTTTACGTTATTACTGGCGCCATCTTACAGACTTTATTCCTGCTGGTAATGTGTTCCTGTAACCTTTCACTTGCCTCGTTAATATCTCCTGAGGGGGGTTATTGAACAGGGGGGTTTATAATCATGTTTGTTATGTGATTCAACCTGCTTATGTGTGATGTTTATGGGCTCGTGGTTGGAACTTTGAGACCTTTGGAAGTGACGCAGCCTTTTGGTTGGGCGTGCTTTTTTGCACTATTCGGTTCACCTTGTGTTTGGGCGTGGTTACGTTCCATTCCCCATTTCCACATTCCTGACTGTGTGGCGAAGGAGATATTCTAGTCCGCAGGGGTCTGGTCATAGGAGGTAGTGGGTGTCAGGTGCCGTTTTTGTTTTCATACTTTAGTCCATATTGATATTTCCTCTATCCAGTTATGGAGGATTCTGATGCTGAGACTGTGCTCGTTTCAGATTCTGTTATGGAGGATTCTGATACCGAGACTATTTTGATTTCAGATTGTGTGTCCGGTGACAAATCCGGATTGGCCTCGTTGACACATGTTAACCAGTTTTGTTCTGTATGCCATTTCAGAGCGCCTAGTTCCTCGGGCTCGGGGAATCAAGGGACTGCTGAGCCATCCGCCTCTGGGGGTCCAGTCCTCCGAGAGGCGAGTTCCCTACCAATTCATACTTCTACACATGCGGGTAACCCAGTTTCTTATTCCTCCATGCAGGGTGTCGTGTTCCCCCCGGAGGTTGCAGCATGTTTTCACTTCCACATAATGTTGGCCATTGTTCGTCTGCAGAGTCCAGACGTTTCTTTGAGAATGTGCTCGTGCCCTATTGTCCTGGGCCTTCCGCCTTGGGTAGGGCCTCTATAGTTCCCCTCAGGTGTAACTGTCCCTGAGTGTTGTGCCTTTCATTACAGGATTGCGCGCCTTCGCATATTGCTCAGACATGTTTTTCAGTTATTGAATGACCTTATCGTTACCAGATACGGGGATTTTCAGTCTAATTTGAATGGTGCACCTCATTAGACATGTGGGGATGAAGTAATCTCCTGATTGTCATTTGTTTGAGATCTTTCCCAGTTTTTAAAGGATAGGGCTCCGTTTGGCTGGTCCTGCGGGTAGGCCTGTGTCTTTTTGGGCGTTAACCTCCGGGTTGCCTTATATTTTATTTATATCCGATGGGATGTCTTTTATTTGTTTTGTGTTTTGAAGTTGTTTTGGACATGTTAGTCCTATGTTAAAAATGTCTGTTTTCTGTTTTTCCCCTTTGAGGGAGAATTTATGCAGGCTGGTCCTGTCGGTTTCGTTCGGTCTTGCGGTTGTTCAGACACGTGTAGCTGTTCTGCTCGGCTGGTTCGGTAGAAGCGCAGAGTGCTCAGGTTATCATTGTTTTTCATGTTCAACTAAGCATTCGAGAGGACCTGTGGGTCTGTGAGGTGGGAAGGATTGTTTCAGTCCTTATAGCCTTCAGTCATAGATGGCTGGGCAGGGGAGTTTTTCCGCTGCGTCATTCTTTCTGACATCTGATTTTTTCCTCCCCCATGTGGTGGAGGGTTTGAGGGCTTAACGCCCCTTACCACAGTTGAACTGTTTGGCCTTCATTTTTAGGCCTCTGGATTTGTCCTTTTTGGGCTTGATCCAACAGCTTGTACAGGATAGCTGTCTAGCATGTGGAAGGTTTGCAGTTTGAAACCAGGTGCAGCTCTTGACACCTTGCAGGTGTACGCGTAAGCTGTTTATAGTGTATCTAGATACAGCTCTTACTCTTTGACATGTACTGTCTGTCTGAGTTATAAGAGACCTTTTGGGTCTTCTTCCGTTGTCTCCGGCTGAGTTGGATCTCCTTTTAGGGATCTGTGTTTCCGGGTGATGGTTGCTCCCTGCGGGGACTCTGTTTAGCTCAGAGTTTTCTGAAGCTGGGTAGGCTTAGTGCCTTTCTCTTCCTTGTGTCCTCTGCTTGTGCGGAGGTGATAGGGAGACTAGTGCTGCTAGTAGGATTTTTTTTTTACCTCGAGGTATCCCTTGGTTGTCCTGAGGCTCTGAGAAGTATCTTCATACGACTTCTAGCCGTGCTCCTTGGAGCATTGGACTTTAGCTAGGGGTGGTTCCTTCCTTTGGTCGGGGCTTTGGAGTTCTTCTTGCTATCCGGATTATCTGGATATGCATCCGTGTCCCTGGTGTCTGGCTTTTTGGCCTGCTGGGGTGTTTAGTTCTAGGGTAAGGTTTGCCTGAACTATTAGGTGCCTGGACCTGTTTTTCTCCCTGAGACTTCTGGTTGATGAAGCTTCGCTTGGTCTTTTTCCTGACCCAGTTTTGGGTGGTTTTGGAATCTTGGTTCTCAGGGCTGGTCGGGTTGTTCCACGGTAGTGGGAACTTTGGCTATGTCCTTGGTCCATCTACCTAACCTGGTCATGGTTGGTCAGGTTTTCAGAGTATTTTTTACTCTTTGCCACCATCATCTTGTGGTTAGCTGTGTGGCTTGTGCCTCAAGGGTTGTTGGTTCATTCCCAGCTTCTGGCGCTGGATGTCCAATTTTTGGTGTGCCTTCGGGTTGCATTCCCCTGGTCAGGATTCCCTGCTCTGCAGGCAAATGGTTTGGCTGTGCCTCTGCTTGGCAAGCTACTTGTAGGGGGGTCCTTTTCTAGGACATCTGTGTTGGGAATTTCTCTTCCCAGTAGCCGGTGATTTTGGGCCTTGAGACAGATGTTGCTCTTCCTGCATCATCCATTTCCTTTAAGGGATATTCTCCTCCTTATGGAGATAGAGTACTGGCTTGGGGCTTCTCCTGGATGGGAGGCGGAAAGGTGGAATATGTTCCCCCTGGGGTCTTGCTGGCTCCAAGTCAGACTTATTGGTCCTTTATTTTGATAGATCCTTAGGTCTAGGGCTTTGCTGTCTGTTTTCAGAGTCGGGTTGTACTTGTACTCTGTGGGGATGGCTGTGCTATCCTTACGCTCGTTCCTGTACCTGTTTCGGGATTTTTTTGTTCCCCTGTCATGGATCCCTGAGGCTGGGTTGGTCCAGCTGGGTGTGGGTCTGCAGGTCAGGATGGCCGAGCGGTCTAAGGCGCTGCGTTCAGTCGCAGTCTCCTCTGGATGTGTGAGCCTTGTTGAGTTTATCCTGTTAGCTCAGTCTGCCAGGGTATAGATTTTCCTTTCAACTTGCTCCATTGATTTCGGAAGAGGGTTTACTCTTCCTTTGGGTGAGGGTATACTCCCATTCTCGGGGGGCCTCGATTGAGGTTTGGTGTTCCCCTTTTTAGGGACCTGTGTGTAGGTCCGGCAACTTAGGTTGCCTGGAGCGTGCCCTCTGTCTGGGGGTTGCTTTTGCTGTCTTTTTCTTGCTTGACTGCTTCTTCCTTCTCGCAAGTACCCTTTGTGTCGTCCTGTTATGGACTCTGTGTTCTCAAACTTGGGGCTTTTCACCTGGGTATATTACATACTTTTTCATGGCGATTGCTTTGGTATTCTATGGTCAGACACTGGGAGGACTTTGCCTCTTCAGTTGCATTCCGTGCTTGCAGGATGTTGGAGAGATGTCTTTTCTGTCTCTGTGCCCGGTCTTATCCCGGGTTTTGCTTGGTATAGGTGCGGCCTCCTTTCCCTGTTTGAGCCCCTTTGGATCTCTGTGAGCTGGGCTCACTTTTGGAGGTGTTTTTTTTTTTATTAGGGGACATTTCGGTTTCCTTGGTTCTCCTTTGCCTTGTCCCATTGGGGGTTTCGGCTGGTGTCTCCTTCATTTGTGGGGGATGAGCGGTGGGGGACTGTCTGTTGGGCGACGGTGTCTCCTGGAGGACTATTGGCTAAGTCGAGTCCGTTTGCGGTCTCTAGTTTGGCTTCTGGACTGACTGCGAGTCAGTGTCTTTGGTTCTTTTCCTCTTAAAATTTTCTCAGTTTCGGACAAAGCAGGGTTTTTTATTGGGTAGAGGTTCAGGCCTGGTGCCCTCAGTATGGGCCGCCTATTGCACCCTCCCGTCTTGGCATTCAGTGTCCTCTATAGCTTGGGTATTGTTTTCCCAAAAGTAATGAATGCAGCTGTGGATTCTTTCCATTTACGAAGAAAAACATAAATTATGCTTACCTGATAATTTGCTTTTCTTCTGATGGAGTGCACAGCTCCCCAACCTTAATTTTATGTGGGGCGTCCTTATTTATTCTTCTGGCACCTTTCACCCTGATATTTCTCCTACTGTTCCCTGTTCCTCGGCAGAATGACTGGGGGATGAGGGGAGTGGGAGGAGTATTTAAGCCTTTGGCTGGGTTGTCTTTGCCTCCTCCTGGTGGCCATGTTCTTATTTCCCAAAAGTAATGAATGCAGCTGTGGACTCTTTCCATCAGAAGAAAAGGAAATTATCAGGTAAGCATATTTTATGTTGTTCCTGCTGGTAACGTGTTCCTGTAACCCTTCACTTGCCTTGTTCCCATCATGCTCACAACTTGCTTTACTATATTACTGGCACCATCTTACAGACTTGATTTCTGCTGGTCTCATAGATCTCTATTTCTATTGGGTTGTATGTTTTTCAGGTTCCTATAAGATGTGGTGATGTTGCTGTCTTCTTCTCTATGGAGGAGTGGGAGTATTTACAAGACCAGAAGGAGTTTTACAAGGATATCATGGTGGAGAATTGCCATAATTTCACTAGCTCAGGTGAACATTTTTTTTTTAAAGTAAATAACAGAATACACAACCCAAGCTGGAACATGAAGCAAATTTGTAAGATATCAGCAGAGATGAACCTAATTCAATGTCTCGCATAACAGGGCACCTTGGTGAGAATCTAGACAATGAACTAACGAACGAAATGGATATTCAGCAGGTGAAGATCAAAGAGGAATCCTATCCAGGTCAGTGATCCAATGGACAAACTAAATGAGTAAATATTACTGGATTCTGATATTTACATTCAGGGTCTCTGATACCTCTGAAGAAGGCTGCTCGTGCCTTTCGGCTATTTACAGAGCCAAATTTGTTCTTGTGAAACACACAAGGATCTGAAGTTGCACAGATTTAATGGTGTTGCAGTTTTACGAGAATACATTTGGTTCATAAAAAAGCCCAAAGGCATAAGCAACCGCATTCTTCTGCGTTCAAAGGTATCCGAAACCTCTGTATGTAAATATCTAGAGTCTGAACCTTTAGGATTCTCAGGTTATATTGTCATGACCTTTAACAGAAGGTTTTTTAGTAAGTCAAACTGAGGAATAAAAACACCACACACAGATTCTCATAAGTTAAATTCACATCTCAGCAGGCCTCTCTAGAAAGCCTTAATCGTTCATTATCAGTTGTTTTTTAATTCCCCCACCTTTGCCAAATCACACCATACCTTAGAGATGGGTATTAGCCACATAGAATTAGACTGGCAAAGGGAAGTGTTAGCTACAAAATTTGCTGTTCATTGCACCACTATCTATGAGATTTTCATCAAGCTTCTTTTAAGATG
This sequence comes from Bombina bombina, assembly GCF_027579735.1. Classification (NCBI taxonomy): domain Eukaryota; kingdom Metazoa; phylum Chordata; class Amphibia; order Anura; family Bombinatoridae; genus Bombina; species Bombina bombina. The sequence continues at coordinate 626,469,055 of NC_069505.1, forward strand.
GTATAGGGTACCAACTAGAATACATAAAATATTCCCTCATAGGTCGGCTTATTGTTGGAGAGGATGTAGACAACTAGGGTCATATATACATATTTGGTGGAGTTGTGGCAAAATACGGCGATTATGGTTCAAAGTTGGGAGACTCCTTAACCCCTTAAGGACCACAGCACCTTTCCATTTTCTGTCCGTTTGGGACCAAGGCTATTTTTACATTTCTGCAGTGTTTGTGTTTAGCTGTAATTTTCCTCTTACTCATTTACTGTACTCACACATATTATATACAGTTTTTCTCACCATTAAATGGACTTTCTAAAGATACCATTATTTTTATCATATCTTATAATTTACTATAAAAAAATTATAAAATATGATGATTTGACCCCCAAAATCTGTTACACATCTACAACCACCAAAAAACACCCATTCTAAATAGTTTCTAAATTTTGTCCTGAGTTTAGAAATACCTAATGTTTACATGTTCTTTGGCTTTTTTTGCAAGTTATAGGGAAATAAATACAGTTTGTTATTTCCAAACCACTTTTTTTCAAAATTAGAGATAGCTACATTGGAACCCTGATATCTGTCAGGAATCCCTTAACATCCCTTGACATGTATATATATTTTTTTAGAAGACAACCCAAAGTATTGATCTAGGCTCATTTTGGTATTTCATGCCACCATTTCACCACCAAATGCGATCAAATAAAAACAATGGTTCACTTTTTCACAATTTTTTTCACAAACTTTAGGTTTCTCACTGAAATTATTTACAAACAGCTTGTGCAATTATGGCACAAATGGTTGTAAATGCTTCTCTGGGATCCCCTTTGTTCATAAATAGCAGACATATATGGCGTTGCTTTTTGGTAATTAGAAGGCCGCTAAATGCCGCTGCACACCAAAACGTGTATTATGTCTTGCAGTGAAGGGGTTAATTAGGTAGCTTGTAGGGAGCTTGCAGGGTTAATTTTATCTTTAGTGTAGAGTTCAACCTCCCACCTGACACATCCCACCCCCTGATTCCTCCCAAACAGCTCTCTTCCCTCCCCCACCCCACAATTGTCCCCGCCATCTTAAGTACTGGCAGAAAGTCTGCCAGTACTAAAATATATTTCTTTCATGTAATTAGCAAGAGTCCATGAGCTAGTGACGTATGGGATATACATTCCTACCAGGAGGGGCAAAGTTTCCCAAACCTCAAAATGCCTATAAATACACCCCTCACCACACCCACAAATCAGTTTTACAAACTTTGCCTCCTATGGAGGTGGTGAAGTAAGTTTGTGCTAGATTCTACGTTGATATGCGCTCCGCAGCAAGTTGGAGCCCGGTTTTCCTCTCAGCGTGCAGTGAATGTCAGAGGGATGTGAGGAGAGTATTGCCTATTTGAATGCAGTGATCTCCTTCTACGGGGTCTATTTCATAGGTTCTCTGTTATCGGTCGTAGAGATTCATCTCTTACCTCCCTTTTCAGATCGACGATATACTCTTATATATACCATTACCTCTACTGATTCTCGTTTCAGTACTGGTTTGGCTTTCTACAAACATGTAGATGAGTGTCCTGGGGTAAGTATATTTTATTTTCTGTGACACTCTAAGCTATGGTTGGGCACTTTGTTTATAAAGTTCTAAATATATGTATTTAAACATTTATTTGCCTTGACTCAGAATGTTCAACATTCCTTATTTTTCAGACAGTCAGTTTCATATTTGGGATAATGCATTTCAAATTGATAATTTTTTCTTACCTTCAAAAATTTGACTCTTTTTCCCTGTGGGCTGTTAGGCTCGCGGGGGCTGAAAATGCTTCATTTTATTGCGTCATTCTTGACGCAGACTTTTTTGGCGCAAAAAACAAAAACAAAAAAAAACAAACAAATCTTTTCCGTTTCCGGCGTCATACGTGTCGCTGGAAGTTGCGTCATTTTTTGACGTTATTTTGCGTCAAAGATGTCGGCGTTCCGGATGTTGCGTCATTTTTGGCGCCAAAAGCATTTAGGCGCCAAAAAATGTGGGCGTCTTTTTTGGCGCCAAAAAATATGGGCGTCACTTTTGTCTCCACATTATTTCAGTCTCATTTTTCATTGCTTCTGGTTGCTAGAAGCTTGTTCTTTGGCATTTTTTCCCATTCCTGAAACTGTCATTTAAGGAATTTGATCAATTTTGCTTTATATGTTGTTTTTTCTCTTACATATTGCAAGATGTCTCACGTTGCATCTGAGTCAGAAGATACTACAGGAAAATCGCTGTCTAGTGCTGGATCTACCAAAGCTAAGTGTATCTGCTGTAAACTTTTGGTAGCTATTTCTCCGGCTGTTGTTTGTACTAGTTGTCATGACAAACTTGTTAATGCAGATAATATTTCCTTTAGTAAAGTACCATTGTCTGTTGCAGTTCCCTCAACATCTAAGGTGCAGAATGTTCCTGATAACATAAGAGATTTTGTTTCTGAATCCATCAAGAAGGCTATGTCTGTTATTTCTCCTTCTAGTAAACATAAAAAATCTTTTAAAACTTCTCTCCCTACAGATGAATTTTTAAATGTACATCATCATTCTGATTCTGATGACTCTTCTGGTTCAGAGGATTCTGTCTCAGAGATTGATGTTGATAAATCTTCATATTTATTTAAAATGGAATTTATTCGTTCTTTACTTAAAGAAGTACTAATTGCTTTAGAAATAGAGGATTCTGGTCCTCTTGATACTAATTCTAAACGTTTAGATAAAGTATTTAAATCTCCTGTGGTTATTCCAGAAGTTTTTCCTGTTCCTAATGCTATTTCTGAAGTAATTTCCAAAGAATGGGATAAATTGGGTAATTCTTTTACTCCTTCTAAACGTTTTAAGCAATTATATCCTGTGCCGTCTGACCGATTAGAATTTTGGGACAAGATCCCTAAAGTTGATGGGGCTATTGCTACTCTTGCTAAACGTACTACTATTCCTACGTCAGATGGTACTTCGTTTAAGGATCCTTTAGATAGGAAAATTGAATCCTTTCTAAGAAAAGCTTATCTGTGTTCAGGTAATCTTCTTAGACCTGCTATATCATTGGCTGATGTTGCTGCAGCTTCAACTTTTTGGTTGGAAACTTTAGCGCAACAAGTAACAGATCATGATTCTCATGATATTATTATTCTTCTTCAGCATGCTAATAATTTTATCTGTGATGCCATTTTTGATATTATCAGGGTTGATGTCAGGTTTATGTCTCTAGCTATTTTAGCTAGAAGGGCTTTATGGCTTAAAACTTGGAATGCTGATATGGCTTCTAAATCAACTCTACTTTCCATTTCTTTCCAGGGTAACAAATTATTTGGTTCTCAGTTGGATTCTATTATCTCAACTGTTACTGGTGGGAAAGGAACTTTTTTACCACAGGATAAAAAATCTAAGGGTAAAAACAGGGCTAATAGTCGTTTTCGTTCCTTTCGTTTCAACAAAGAACAAAAGCCTAATCCTTCATCCTCAGGAGCAGTTTCAGTTTGGAAACCATCTCCAGTCTGGAATAGATCCAAGCCTGCTAGAAAGCCAAAGCCTGCTTCTAAGTCCACATGAAGGTGTGGCCCTCATTCCAGCTCAGCTGGTAGGGGGCAGGTTACGTTTTTTCAAAGAAATTTGGATCAATTCTGTTCACAATCTTTGGATTCAGAATATTGTTTCAGAAGGGTACAGAATTGGTTTCAAGTTGAGACCTCCTGCAAAGAGATTTTTTCTTTCCCGTGTCCCAGTAAATCCAGTGAAAGCTCAAGCATTTCTGAAATGTGTTTCAGATCTAGAGTTGGCTGGAGTAATTATGCCAGTTCCAGTTCCGGAACAGGGGATGGGGTTTTTTCAAATCTCTTCATTGTACCAAAGAAGGAGAATTCCTTCAGACCAGTTCTGGATCTAAAAATATTGAATCGTTATGTAAGGATACCAACATTCAAGATGGTAACTATAAGGACTATCCTGCCTTTTGTTCAGCAAGGGAATTATATGTCCACAATAGATTTACAGGATGCATATCTGCATATTCCGATTCATCCAGATCATTATCAGTTCCTGAGATTCTCTTTTCTGGACAAGCATTACCAGTTTGTGGCTCTGCCGTTTGGCCTAGCTACAGCTCCAAGAATTTTTACAAAGGTTCTCGGTGCCCTTCTGTCTGTAATCAGAGAACAGGGTATTGTGGTATTTCCTTATTTGGACGATATCTTGGTACTTGCTCAATCTTTACATTTAGCAGAATCTCATACGAATCGACTTGTGTTGTTTCTTCAAGATCATGGTTGGAGGATCAATTTACCAAAAAGTTCATTGATTCCTCAGACAAGGGTAACCTTTCTGGGTTTCCAGTTAGATTCAGTGTCCATGACTCTGTCTTTAACAGACAAGAGACGTCTAAAACTGATTTCAGCTTGTCGAAACCTTCAGTCACAATCATTCCCTTCGGTAGCCTTATGCATGGAAATTCTAGGTCTTATGACTGCTGCATCGGACGCGATCCCCTTTGCTCGTTTTCACATGCGACCTCTTCAGCTTTGTATGCTGAATCAATGGTGCAAGGATTACACAAAGATATCTCAATTAATATCTTTAAAACCGATTGTTCAACATTCTCTAACATGGTGGACAGATCACCATCGTTTAATTCAGGGGGCTTCTTTTTTGCTTCCGACCTGGACTGTAATTTCAACAGATGCAAGTCTCACAGGTTGGGGAGCTGTGTGGGGGTCTCTGACGGCACAAGGAGTTTGGGAATCTCAGGAGGTGAGATTGCCGATCAATATTTTGGAACTCCGTGCAATTTTCAGAGCTCTTCAGTTTTGGCCTCTTCTGAAGAGAGAATCGTTCATTTGCTTTCAGACAGACAATGTCACAACTGTGGCATACATCAATCATCAAAGAGGGACTCACAGTCCTCTGGCTATGAAAGAAGTATCTCGAATTTTGGTTTGGGCAGAATCCAGCTCCTGTCTAATCTCTGCGGTTCATATCCCAGGTATAGACAATTGGGAAGCGGATTATCTCAGTCGCCAAACGTTGCATCCGGGCGAATGGTCTCTTCACCCAGAGGTATTTCTTCAGATTGTTCAAATGTGGGAACTTCCAGAAATAGATCTGATGGCGTCTCATCTAAACAAGAAACTTCCCAGGTATCTGTCCAGATCCCGGGATCCTCAGGCGGAGGCAGTGGATGCATTATCACTTCCTTGGAAGTATCATCCTGCCTATATCTTTCCGCCTCTAGTTCTTCTTCCAAGGGTAATCTCCAAGATTCTGAAGGAATGCTCGTTTGTTCTGCTGGTAGCTCCGGCATGGCCTCACAGGTTTTGGTATGCGGATCTTGTCCGGATGGCCTCTTGCCAACCGTGGACTCTTCCGTTAAGACCAGACCTTCTGTCGCAAGGTCCTTTTTTCCATCAGGATCTAAAATCCTTAAATTTAAAGGTATGGAGATTGAACGCTTGATTCTTGGTCAAAGAGGTTTCTCTGACTCTGTGATTAATACTATGTTACAGGCTCGTAAATCTGTATCTAGAGAGATATATTATAGAGTCTGGAAGACTTATATTTCTTGGTGTCTTTCTCATCATTTTTCTTGGCATTCTTTTAGAATACCGAGAATTTTACAGTTTCTTCAGGATGGTTTAGATAAGGGTTTGTCCGCAAGTTCCTTGAAAGGACAAATCTCTGCTCTTTCTGTTCTTTTTCACAGAAAGATTGCTGTTCTTCCTGATATTCATTGTTTTGTACAAGCTTTGGTTCGTATAAAACCTGTTATTAAGTCAATTTCTCCTCCTTGGAGTTTGAATTTGGTTCTGGGAGCTCTTCAAGCTCCTCCGTTTGAACCTATGCATTCATTGGACATTAAATTACTTTCTTGGAAAGTTTTGTTCCTTTTGGCAATCTCTTCTGCCAGAAGAGTTTCTGAATTATCTGCTCTTTCTTGTGAGTCTCCTTTTCTGATTTTTCATCAGGATAAGGCGGTGTTGCGAACTTCTTTTGAATTTTTACCTAAAGTTGTGAATTCCAACAACATTAGTAGAGAAATTGTGGTTCCTTCATTATGTCCTAATCCTAAGAATTCTAAGGAGAAATCGTTGCATTCTTTGGATGTTGTTAGAGCTTTGAAATATTATGTTGAAGCTACTAAGTCTTTCCGAAAGACTTCTAGTCTATTTGTTATCTTTTCCGGTTCTAGAAAAGGCCAGAAAGCTTCTGCCATTTCTTTGGCATCTTGGTTGAAATCGTTAATTCATCTTGCCTATGTTGAGTCGGGTAAAACTCCGCCTCAGAGGATTACAGCTCATTCTACTAGGTCAGTTTCTACTTCCTGGGCATTTAGGAATGAAGCTTCGGTTGATCAGATTTGCAAAGCAGCAACTTGGTCCTCTTTGCATACTTTTACTAAGTTCTACCATTTTGATGTATTTTCTTCTTCTGAAGCAGTTTTTGGTAGAAAAGTACTTCAGGCAGCGGTTTCAGTTTGAATCTTCTGCTTATGTTTTTCATTAAACTTTATTTTGGGTGTGGATTTTTTTCAGCAGGAATTGGCTGTCTTTATTTTATCCCTCCCTCTCTAGTGACTCTTGCGTGGAAAGATCCACATCTTGGGTAGTCATTATCCCATACGTCACTAGCTCATGGACTCTTGCTAATTACATGAAAGAAAACATAATTTATGTAAGAACTTACCTGATAAATTCATTTCTTTCATATTAGCAAGAGTCCATGAGGCCCACCCTTTTTTTTGTGGTGGTTATGATTTTTTTGTATAAAGCACAATTATTCCAATTCCTTATTTTATATGCTTTCGCACTTTTTTCTTATCACCCCACTTCTTGGCTATTCGTTAAACTGATTTGTGGGTGTGGTGAGGGGTGTATTTATAGGCATTTTGAGGTTTGGGAAACTTTGCCCCTCCTGGTAGGAATGTATATCCCATACGTCACTAGCTCATGGACTCTTGCTAATATGAAAGAAATGAATTTATCAGGTAAGTTCTTACATAAATTATGTTTTTATGTTTTTTGTGTATTTAAAAAAAAATAAAAAAATATTCTGCTGTGTAGGATCCCCCCCCCCCCAAAACAGCTCTCTAACCCTCCCCCTCTACCTTATTGTCCGCCATCTTGGGTACTGGCAGACAGCTGCCAGTTTTTTTTATTTTTTTTATATATTTCTGTAGTGTAGCTGCCCCCCCTCAATATCCAACCCCCCCACCCCCTCCCAGATCCCTTAGCTAATAATTACCACCCTCCCCACCGTATGCACTAACTAATGTTTCATAGTGTAGCAGTTCCCACCCGCCCCCGTGCACGCGCCCACCAGCTGCCCCCTCTTGCTCCTTCCTCCCAACAATGGCCGCCCACCCGCCTCCCACATCGGCTCCCACTCACCAACGATCATGGCCATCGATGGCTGATGCAGAGAGGGCCACAGAGTGGCTCTCTCTGTATCAGATGGCTAAAATACAGTATGTTATTGCAGGATGCCTCAATATCGAGGCATCAGGATCGCTTCCACTGCTTTCAAACACTAATGACGTACAGGGTACGTCCTTGGTCGTTAAGGACCTTTTTTTTTGTAGTATGTACCCTGTACGTCGTTGGTCCTTAAGGGGTTAATCAGTTAGGGCTAGTTAAAAGACTTAGTGAATGTGGCCCTCTTTCACCTGGGACTGGATGGACTGCACAAACCCAAGAAAACTCTGTGTATTCTTATTTTCCTCTCCACTAAGCTGGTGATAGCTAGGTATTGGCTGAGAGACACGTGCATACCTCTGCAATTGGTGTTAGAGACAGTGACATATTAGCACTCCATGGAAGAATACTCTCTGAAGATGGAGGGTTTCCATGGACTAAACTGGGCGACATGAGAGGAGTGGGAGAGGAATAAAACGTTAACTCGTCCAGCAGGATAGTCAGTTGGTGGGCACGTGTATGTTAATGAGGTATTTTTTTTTATTCTCTCCCTTACCTTGCTTCCCTTTCTATGCCCTCCCCTCCTATCTTTTTTCTCTAATTCTAGCGCTACGGACAAAACAGTTTTGATTTACAATGTTATAGTTATATATTCTCGGGGTATAGTAACCCTAGACATATTTTGTTTTACAGGTTTTATACTAAGGGTTTCTTTTTTCCTAAAGTACACCTTTATTAAGTTAATGTATAGTCTTTACGAATACATAATAATAAAGTAATAAATAATAATAAATTAATAAAATAATAATAAAGTGCACCTTTATCAAGTTAATGTATAGTCTTTACGAATACATAATAAAGTAATAAATAATAATAAATTAATAAAATAATAATAAAGTGCACCTTTATTAAGTTAATGTATAGTCTTTACGAATAAATAATAATAAAGTACACCTTTATCAAGTTAATGTATAGTCTTTACGAATACATAATAATAAAGTAATAAATAATAATAAATTAATAAAATAATAATAAAGTGCACCTTTATCAAGTTAATGTATAGTCTTTACGAATACATAATAAAGTAATAAATAATAATAAATTAATAAAATAATAATAAAGTGCACCTTTATTAAGTTAATGTATAGTCTTTCCGAATACATAATAAAGTAATAAATAATAATAAATTAATAAAATAATACTAAAGTAATAAATAATAATAAAGTGCACATTTATTAAGTTAATGTATAATCTTTACGAATAAATAATAATAAAGTAATAAAGTACACCTTTATTAAGTTAATGTATAGGGGCCTCTCTATCAAGCTCCGAATGGAGCTTGATACCCCATGTTTCTGCCGAGCCTGCAGGCTCGCCAGAAACAGCAGTTATGAAGCAGCGGTCACAAAGACCGCTGCTCCATAACCTGTCCGTCTGCTCTGAGCAGGCGGACAGACATCGCTGGAATTCAACCCGATCGAGTGCGATCGGGTTGATTGACACCTCCCTGCTGGCGGCTGATTGGCCGCGAGTCTGCAGGGGGCGGCGTTGCACCAGCAGCTCTTGTGAGCTGCTGGTGCAATGCTGAATACGGAGAGCGTATTGCTCTCCGTATTCAGCGAGGTCTGGCGGACCTGATCCGCACTGTCGGATCAGGTCCGCCAGACTTTAGTAAATAGAGGTCATAGTCTTTAAGAATAATATGTTTACTCATTATCTTGTTCTTATAAGAATTTGTAAAGTGTGGCCTTTCCTCTGCTCAATATATTACACCAACGTCATGAAGGGCCTATGTGCCTCATCAGACCACATATGGACCTTTTGTTTGCGGCTGCCTAAACAAAGATGAACTTAAGACAAAAGTGGAAGACATGCTATGCTACTGGTGTTGTTTTCTTCTTAGCTCCAGCTGATAGACATTTTATTTGGGTATTTAACAAGAATAGTAAAATTCATGTTTAGTAGCTCCCTCTGTACGGAATGACCAAACTGTGTGTTTTTACATTTCTTTCTTTCCTAAGATATGGAGAGCCCACAATGTCATTCAATTACTAGTGGGAATATTACTCCTGGCAATCAGGAGGAGGCAAACAGCACCACAGCAAAGCTGTTAAGTGTCACTCCCCTACCCATAATCCCCAGTCATTCTCTTTGCCTCTGTCAATGGAGGAGGTGAAGTTTGGTGTCTGAAGAAATTAATTCCTTTTTCGGGTACTTTTCCCTGCAAGCAAGGATTTGGGTTTAGTTGAGTCCACTTCAATCTCTTCAGTAGAGTAGTGGTGGCTTTTAAGCAGTTAAGAAGTTGTGAGATAGTCCTTGCTTTTTCTGCCCATGGTACAGAAATCCAGAGTTGGTTACTCTGTTCTTTCTTTTTCTACAGGTCTCTGTAAGCAATATGTGTCCTTTCATGCCTTGTGAGGTGTCTTCCTGCCGGACAGCTAGACTGCAGGTAAGTGCTTTTGTCTTCTAGGTCTTGGAGACTTGCACTTCAGAAGAATATGTCAGATGCAGTAGATGGGGACATTTTTAAAATCCTTTATACAGGATTTTCTTTGGCAGTGGGAAGGCACATTATGTATGTTGAGACTAGGGGTTAATCCTCCTTTTATTGGGACGTTTTTCCTTCTAAATACAGGGAGAGTCCACAGCTGCATTCATTACTTTTGGGAATACAGAACCTAGTCACCAGGTGGAGGCAAAGACACCCCAGCCAAAGGCTTAAATACCTCCGCCACCTCCCTCATCCCCCAGTCATTCTTTGCCTTTCGTTACAGGTGGTTGGCAGAGAAGTGTCGGAATATTACGGAAGTTCCTTATGGAGGGTAGTACACTTCGAGTTGGGACTGGAGTTTTTAAGTAGTATTGTCAGCCTCTCAGTGAGAGCATTGATGAAAGTTGGAGTCCAGAGATGCAGGGAGAGTCTTTCTGCAAAATCATCCCAACTCATATTAACAGCTCCTTAAGCAATCAGCGTTGACGAGTTTCGCTGCCTGCTTTTCTGCACTTAAGTCCATGTCAGAAGCGCTGCTACAGTCTGTCAAACTTGAAGGATTGTGTCACTCTTCCACAGCATAGATTCCGGTAAGATAGTTTCCATTTTTATACACTTGTAACGTTAGAAGACAGGGTCTCAGTGGGACTCCTTTATCTTTATGGAATCAAGGGTTAATATCTCCGGAGGGGGATTATTGAGCAGTGGGGGCTTTAATCATGTTTGTTATGTGATTTTGACTGCTTATGTGTAGTTGACGTTTGGGGCTCATAGGCCTTTACGGAACGCACAGGTTAATTTCGAGCTGCGCAGTTTTTATGGACTGGCACACTTTTATTAGTAGGAGTGAATCTTGCACGTTGCACCCCGTGACCGGGTGTGGTCGCGTTTTTGTTTCCCATTTCCATATTCCTGACCATGCAACTGCGGAGAGGATCTTTTTTCTCTACCTGTCTGGGTCATAGGAGGTAGTGAGTGCCCCAGCAATTGGGGGTGTAAGGTGCCAGTTGTTTTTTACCGATAGTCTACTTAGTCGAGTTAGGGAGGATTCTGATATGTTAGAGGGGGTTTCCTCTGATTCAGATTTTGATACCTGTGTATATTGTGAGGAGGCTCGAGTAACCCAGCCCTCTCAATTATGTTCGGTATGCCGCAATAGAGTGTTCTCATCTCCCCATGTTGGAACGTTAGAGACCACTGAGCCATCCGCCTCTGAGGATTCGGCATCCCGTGAGGTGCGTTCCCTATCATCTTCAGTTCTTACACAGGCGGTTGCCCCGCATGCCGTTACCCCTTCTCCTGAAGGAGGCCTTTTTCCACAAAAGGTTACTGCACGGTTTTGCATGGCCATATCTCTGGCCTTAGCACATTTGCATCTTCCTGACACATGCAAGCGAAGGCTTAATCTGTGTACTCCTACCCAAGATCCGGCATGTAAGAGGATTTTGGTATCTGATCAGTCTTCAGGGGAAGCGGTATCCTGTGAGGTTTCAGAGGTACCACCTTTAGGGTCGGAGACCCCGGATACTCTGACGGATGTGAATTTTGCTTTTAAATTTAAAATGGCTCGCCTGCGTGTACTTCTGAGAGAAGTTTTGGCGACATTGGAGGATCCTAATTCTGATCCGTCTGCTGATTCAGATAGCGAGCTTGTTTAGACGACTGGAGGGATGGTGATCCTATTCCTTATCGTCGCTATATTGTTATCCTTTGTTTTTTGTATTAGATTCCCAGTTCGGAGCTCTTGAGGAATTGTCGCATGATGGGCGGGACCTGTTGGTTTCACTTTCCCTTGGGCTATCTCATGTGTGCACTTGACTATTTTCTTTTCTAATCCGGTTAGGATAAGTTTTTAATTTTCTTTTATTTCTGAGCGTGAGATTATGTTGAAACTCTTCTTAAGAGGACTTTCCGCTCTGGGATTCTGGTATAGTGAGTTTCATGTCACGATTGATGGAATCTTTCGGGTGGAAGTTCTATAAAAAAAAACAAAAAAAAAACCAAGAAGGTTGTCTCTGGTCGAGGTGACGTTCCCTCGATATGTCTGAGGCTATGTTTAAGCTTAGGAGCTTATATGTTTTTTTTCTGTTTATTATTCTCAGTTTTCTCGCCTTGCTAGAAATTTAGCATTTTCCATTTGAGCCTTGAACGGATATGTTGTATCCTTCATATCGGGCTGGTCCTGGTTGGGTATAGTTACTGTATCTCTGTTCTTTTGTGGTTTGTACAAATATGTTGTACCCTGGCTAACAGGCTGGTCCTGTTTGGGTACTAGTTACCCCTCTTCTTTCTTCTTCTCAAGAGGTTATTTTTCGGTCCAGAGGAAGCCCTTCTATCCTGGATGTAAGGCTGGTCCTGATTAAATTGTCTTGGTTGGGCGTCTGATATTGGATCGCATGCAGTCCAGGTGGCCTACGAGTTAATACCCTGCTTTGCAAAGCTGTTGAATTCTGCTGTGGCAGTTTTCTTTAGGAGCTAGGTTATGTCTCTCTTGATAAAGGGAGGACGGGTGACTTTTTTTGGAGTTTTTTTACCGGTTCCTTTTCTCAGGACTGTATGTTCCCTTCCTTTGGTGCTCCATAGGGGTTCTCTCGTTTGATTTGGTTTTCTATGTTCTCTATATAGAGCTTATTTTTTCTTACTCTTGAAGGTTGATATATGGTTCTCTCTTCCATTACCAAGGGGATGGATAATTTCCTTTCATGAGGAAATCTATTTTTTCAGGACCGTATTGTTTTCAGTAACCTCGTTATGATTCTAGATTTTCTGGAATCTAGTTTTTTTTTTTTTTATACAGTATCCTGTTTTTCTGGGTTCTGGTTGCTCCCATTTTTGGCGGTGCTGGTTTCTCCATCGCCTGTTAGGAGCTTTAAGAAATATCTCTTGTCCTTTTCAGTTGGTTTGGAATTGAGTTCTTGATTTGTTTGATTTTTAGAGAGGTCTCCTAGGCCTTTTGGGTTAAAATACTCTGTGGGCTTGCCCTGCTGTTTTCCTTCGTTGGTACTGTGGGTGGGTGATGTTATCAGTCCGATTTTTTTTCGGCTTGGCATGTTGCTATCTATCTCCAGATATTCATAGATTTCTGGTTTGTTTGCCCTGGTCGCCAGTATGCGGTATATATTTCCATATTCTGGGAAACTTTCCTTTGATCTACTGGGGCAGTTTGTCTTATCACTTCCATGGAAGTGGGAGAGAGTCTTCTGGGATTCCTTCTGTTTTCTCTTAGGAATCTTCAGTCACTCTTTCTATTCTGAGGACCTGGTCTTCTGAGTTTTTTCCAGTTGGGTTCTTTCTGAAGTAGATCCTTTTTCTGACTCTGAGAGCTTAGCAGGAGGTCGAGGGACTCTCCTTTGGTGTGTCCTTTGACGGATCTGTACCTTTGGTGGGATCCGATCTAGGTTCTCTGGGCATTCGTGCCTATCCTAGTATTGCCCTTAGGGGATCGTTTTCAGGGTTTCTTAAGTAGATTTCTGGATCCTTCGGTGCTGGGGAAATGTATTCTTCCTTGTTAGCTTCGACTATGTCAACTCTTCTGGGTTAATCAATCTGTCAGGGGTAGGCATCAGGGTACCTGATTGCTCCTTTTTGTGCTACGACTCGTTTTCGTGGTTGGTCTTCTCCATTATGGGTGCTCCTTATTATGGAGTTTGACAGGGTCTGCACTCTTGGTGTTTTGATGTATCGTGAAAGGTTTTTTTTGGAAAGGTGTCAGTTTCCTTCCTCAGCTTGTAGCTGTTCCCTCGTTATACTCTTTGGGTTGACGGCCTCCCCCCCCCTGTTTTGGTGGGGGGTGTTGATGTCTCTGCTTTTATATTTTTTGAGGTTCTCTCTGATCCTTCCAGGGTGCCCTGGAGAAAGGGATCTTAGCCAATTCTTGTTAGGACGACTAGTTCTTAGCCAGAGGGTTAGCCTGGCTGTCTAACAGTCGTGCGGTTATGGGTGAGCTCATCCGTCGCTTCTGCCCGGATATGTGGGCTCCTAAGCAGATATTTATATGTTTCTGTTCTATTCCTGAGGTCATGAACCCTTGGTGTTCATTTCCTTTTGCTACAACTTGGCCGGCGGTCAGGCAGTTGCGTTCAGATTTTGTCCTTCAGGACATTAGACTTCTTGTCTAAGATTGCATCGGTTCTTTGTATCGTTGCAGCAGATGGTCCTTGAATTGTCTATTCATTGACCTGTTACGTTTCTGGAATATCTCTCCAGGTCTTAGTATCTCTTGCAGTCGGGTTATCCACCTTCTTGTGTCTTCTTTCTAAGGAGACATTTTCTTCGGGGTCTGCAAGGGGCTTCTCCCACCTTTTTTTTGAAAGTTCCTTTCAGACCTCTTTAGCATAATCTTTTTTCCTGGGTTCTTCCTATGGAAGTGTACGGTGTTTGGAGTCTTGGTTGTCCTCCTTGTTGTGTTCGTGAAGGAGTGTTTCTTCACCTGATCTCATAGTCAGCGGGACTCGCGTCTCCTCAGAGGTTTGTGTGTACTTTTTGGGACCAGTGATTTTGTGTGGTCCCTGACGTAGGTTCTTACGGTCGCCCTCTCCGGAGGGCGGCCCTAAATTTAAATTGCTTTCTTCTGGCACCTTTTTCACCCTGATATTTCTCCTACTGTTCCTTATTCCCTCGGCAGAATGACTGGGGGATGAGGGAGGTGGGGGAGGTATTTAAGTTTTTGGCTGGGATGTCTTTGCCTCCTCCTGGTGGCCAGGTTCTGTATTCCCAAAAGTAATGAATGCAGCTGTATCGAAGGAAAGGAAATTATCTGGTAAGTCATTTTTGTTTTCCTCTATTGGCTAATTTTGTTGAAATACTCATGTTTTTGTTGAAATACTCATGTCAGAGAGCGGCGTCATTGAATTTTAGTCTCTTCAGTGTTGATCTACTATATGATCATTTTAGAGACTTTTGGCAGCCAAATTGTGTATAAGTGTTATGGTAAGGCACCTCAACCTGTCTGAGGTGTAGGGGACCTGATTGGTTTATTATTTTAAAGAATTTTTGCATAACGTTAAGTGGCTGTGGTATTAAAAATTCTTAAAGTGACAGTGTATTTAAAAAATTTCTATAATTTTTAATTTTTTATTTAGTATTATGGACATGTACCAAGACTCTGTGTCTTTTGACAAATGCTTGTTATGCCTTGAGGCACAAATTGTTTTGCCTATGCAATTCTGTGCTGCATGCTTAGCTAAAACACTTCAATTTAAAGATAAATTGTTGTCCTCTGAGCCCAATGTCTCTCAGGATGATGCTGTTCAGGCAATGCCACAGCTTTC
Organism: Bombina bombina; assembly: GCF_027579735.1. Lineage (NCBI taxonomy): Eukaryota > Metazoa > Chordata > Amphibia > Anura > Bombinatoridae > Bombina > Bombina bombina. Next base: position 626,484,230 of record NC_069505.1, read on the forward strand.
TCCTGAAAAGTCCCAAGCCTCTATGGCGTCACATACAGTGCCCTGCAGTTCCTCTCAGTCTCCTGGAGGAGTTTATTTGCCTGCAGATTTTGCTGCACAGGTATCTTCTGCAGTATCTGCGGCATTATCTGCTTTTCCTATGCTGGGAAAACGCAAGAGGAAAATTATACATTAAGATAGTAAGGTTTCTGTTCCACCTACTGCTACTCAGGTTGCCCTCCCTCATAAGTCTGATGACTGCTATATTTGTTTGGCGTCTCCTCATCACCTATACATCTAGACACTTATGGATAACGCTTTTTGCACTTGATATTCACGTATCTACCACCAAGTTGTTTCTACCCACTAAATTTATTTTAATTTTATTTTTTCTCTGTTATCTATTTTGTCTTTGATATCAATTTGAATTTAAGTCACGAGTATCAACAATTTTTACTCACGCAGCTGCACTTACGTTATTATTTTTTCCCTTGTGCATTTTTCACGCAAGTTGTTCTCACGCTATTTAACACATAGTGGATTATTTGAAGGTTTCTGTAGGATTTCCATTTTTTCATTTTGTTTGGACAATTTTTTTATTTGTTATATATATTTTTTCGCACTTAATATCTTTTTGGACACAACATCCTTTCAAAATTTGCTATATTTATTGGACATAATTTGGACACATTAACGGATCATACTAGTATTAGTTTTGGTTTGGATATAAATCTCAATTTATGGTGATCAATTGGACATAGAGGAGACTACAGTTGGACCCATCTGGACAGTTACACACTGACCTGAAGATTGCCTTTCATCTAACTAGTTTTATCCATCAATTTGTATTGCATATTTTTAAGATTGTCTTCATATATATTTTTAATGTTTTTTTTAATGGTCTTTTAATGTATTTTTTTTTGTTTAATAAAGATTTTTGGATTTTACCTTGCCCCCGAGTGCTCAGATCACTGCCTTCTTGGATTAATGTATTTTATGTATTATATGTTTAACATGGATCCATGAGATTATATGTATTGTATGTATTAATGTATTATTAAATTAAGTGATTTTAATTTATCTATACATATTTCACTTCGTTGATATTTTGCTTTGCCTCCATTCGGTCAGGCGCCTGGGTCTAATATTTGATTACTTTTGCTCATTATTGGTGGTAACTAGGTATCACTCCCCCAGGCTATAAGGCTTTGTAAGTTGGCGCTTAGTCCATCTCTCTTTTCCACTTAGACAAACACTTTCAGTTTGTGGCTCTTCCATTTGACCTTGCCAGGGCTCCCAAAATTTTCTCAAAGGTTCTGGGGGCTCTCTTGTTAGTGATCAGGTCTCAGGAAATTACAGTGGCGCCATACCTGGACGACATATTGGTTCAGGCGCCATCTTTTCAACAAGCAAACTATCATACAGAGATCTTGTTGTCTTTTCTACTTCCCACGGTTGGTAAGTGAATCTGGAAAAGAGTTCCCTTGTTCCAGCTACAAGGGGGTTTTCTTAGGGACCATAATAGATTTCCTATCTATGAAAAATTTTCCGATGGAGGTCAGAAAATCCAAAATTCTCTCCTTGCCTCTCTCTTCAGTCTACTGTTCGGCCATCAGTGGCTCAATGTATGGAGGTAATTGGTCTGATGGTCGCTTCCATCGACATTGTTCCCTTTGCTCGATTCCATTTGAGAGCTCTGCAATTATGCATGCTCAGACAATGGAACGGAGACCATTCGGATCTGTCTCAGAGGATATATCTAGACCAGTGGACAAGAGACTCTCTCCCGTGGTGTCTTTCTCAGGACCACCTGTCTCAGGGCACATGCTTCCGGATACCTTTCTGGGCGATTGTGACCACTGACGCCAGCCTGCTAGGCTGGGGAGCAGTCAGGGACTCGTTAAAGGCGCAGGGACTATGGACTCGGGAGGAGTCTGCTCTCCCCATAAACATCTTGGAGTTGAGAGCGATTTACAATGCTCTGATGGCTTGGCCTCAATTGTCTTTAGCCAGGTTTATCAAGTTTCAGTCAGACAACATCACCTCAGTGGCTTACATCAACCACCAGGGAGAAACTCTGAGTTCCTTAGCAATGAAGGAGGTGGCACTGATTATTCAGTGGGCGGAAGCTCACAATTGTTGATCTGCCATCCACATTCCTGAAGTGGACAACTGGGAAGCAGATTTCCTGAGCAGACAGACATTTCATCCCGGGGAGTGGGCTCCCCATCCGGAGGTGTTCTCCAGGTTAACCCTCAAATGGGGGGGCGGAGTTGCATCTGATGGCTTCTCGGGCAAAACGCCAAGCTTCCAAGGTACGGTTCAAGGTCAAGAGATCCTCAGGCCGCTCTGATAGATGCTCTGGCGGTTCCTTGGGATTTCGGTCTATCATATCTGTTTCCTCCGTTTGCGCTCCTTCCACGAGTTATTGCTCGTATCAAACAAGAGAGAGCATTGGTAATTCTAATAGCTCCTGCATGGCCTCGCAGGATCTAGTATGCAGACCTAGTGAAGATGTAATCTCCGCCGCCTTGGAGGTTGCCTATGAGGAAGGACCTTCTAACTCAGGGTCCATTCCTCCATCCAAATCTTGTTTCTCTGAAGCTGACTTCTTGGAGATTGAATGCTTAGTTCTTTCTAAGCGTGGATTTTCTGACTCGGTCATTGAGACCACGATCCAGGCTCGCAAACCTGTTACTTGAAAAATGTACCATAAGGTATGGCGTAAATATCTTTATTGGTGTGAATCTAAGAGCTTCTCTTGGAGTAGGGTCAGGAATCCTAGAATTTTGTCTTTTTTCCAGGTAGGTCTGGAGAAAAGGTTGTCAGTCAGTTCTCTGAAGGGTCAGATTTCTGCATTATCTATTTTGTTACACAAGCGTCTGGCGGATGTGCCAGATGTTCAATCTTTTTGTCAGGCCGTAGTCAGAATCAGGCCTGTGTTTAAACCTGTTGCTCCTCCTTGGAGCCTTAATCTTGTTCTTAAAGTTTTGCAGCAGGCTCAGTTTGACCCAATGCATTCCATAGATATTAAGTTGCTATCTTGGAAGGTTTTGTTTCTTATTGCTATCTCTTCTGCTCTGAGAGTTTCGGAACTCTCGGCTTTGCAGTGTGATTCGCCTTACCTTATCTTTCATGCGGATAAGATGGTTCTTCGTACTAAATTGGGGTTTCTTCCTAAAGTGGTTTCATATAGAGATATTAATCAGGAAATTGTTGTTCCTTCTCTCTGTACCAATCCTTCTTCTCATAAAGGAGGTCTGTTGCACAACTCAGATGTTGTGCATGCTCTAAAATTCTACCTACAGGCAACTAAGGATTTTCTTCTGCACTGTTTGTTTGTTTCTCAGGAAAGTGTAAGGGTCAGAAGGCTACTTCCACTTCTCTTTTCCTCTGGTTGAGAAGTATGATTCGTTTTGCTTATAAGACTCCTGGAAAGCAGCCTCCTGAGAGAATTACAGCTCATTCCACAAGGGCTGTCTCCTCTTCTTGGGCTTTCAAAAATGAAGCCTCTGTGGAACGGATTTGCAAGGCTGCAACTTGGTCCTCTCTGCATACTTTTTCCAAATTTTTTAAGTTTGATACTTTTGCCTTAGCTGAGGCCTCTTTTGGGAGAAAGGTTCTTCAAGCCTTCTGTTTAGGTCTGCCTGTCTTGTTCTCCCTCCCTGTTCATGCTGTGTCCTCTAGCTTGGGTATTCGTTCCCACTAGTAATTGATCACGTTATGGACTCTCTATATCTTAGGAAAGAAAACAAAATTTATGCTTACCTGATAAATTTCTTTCTTTCCGGATATGGAGAGTCCAGGACCCCACCCTTTGTGTTATTCCTTTTCCATTTCCCTTCGATCGAATGACTGGGGATTATGGGTAGAGGAGTGACACTTAACGGCTTTGCTGTAGTGCTCTTTGCCGCCTCCTGCTGGCCAGGAGTTATATTCCCACTAGTAATTGAATGACATCGTGGACTCTCCATTTCCGGAAATAAAGAAATGTATCAGGTAAGCATACATTTTGCTTTTTCTGTACTATTGTGGGACATGTTTGTTCCTGATTGTATCTGCTTCCTAAATAAAGACTATTTAAAAAAAAAAAAAAAAAAAAAAATCTCATCTCAATAGAATAGTAAATGGCAAACGTTATTGATGTGGTTTCCTCTCTTGATTTTTATTCGATTTCCAATTCGTACACAAATTTATAAAAAATAAAAATTATAAATAAAAATTACAAAATTATAAAAATATTTATTAGAAGTATGGAAGTAAAGTTAATTGATTTCAGCGATATGACAATAACTTTTAATGGTTCCGATAGAGAATACAATGAAAAAAAACCTTCCCAATTTATTTCTGTTAACAAATTTATCTCTTTCACTTAGTCTCCCTTGTCAAAAGATGGCACCTTTCTATTAGCGCATTCTAAGGTAGGTTTGGGAGTGGGCAGAATATCAGATCAGTGCCCAAGCTGGTGTTTATCACGTTTCAATACGTGCTTGAGCACTAAGCTGATACTCATCATCGGCTGTCATGGCGGAGCATAAAAAAAGAAATACATTATTGTTTATGGTTTATATTCCATAATCACATTCTCTAGAACGTTCTTTGTTCATCATAAGTAGATAATTTCTGAAGATTAGATTGTCACAGTTAATAAACTTGACAAATAGAAATTGCTGTACATATATAGTTTACATGTTTTGTTTTTTCTTGCAGATTATTTACTTTGCATGGATGAATATATGAGCTGGAATATATCAGTAGATATACACACAGCAGCCTATTCATCACAAAAGATAATAGTGGACCATACTGGTCTCCCTCCAGAGGTTCAGTTAGGTGTGGAAGGAAACTCACCTAAGGCATCAACCTCCTGTGAAAAAGGGAATCTTCCATCTACTGTATCTTACGACTTAAACCAAAACATTAGCACTTTAAGTAAAGGACTTGTTCATAGCCTTAACAATGTGAGATCAAAAACCAACATGAAGAGAAAAACAACTTGTACAGATCACCAAGCTAAAGAGAAACCTCATCGTTGTACGGAATGTGGAAAATGTTTTGCTTTCAGATCTCGTCTTATTGTACATCAGCGAACACACACAGGTAGTAAACCTCATACGTGCAATCAATGCAATAAACAATTTGCTTTCAAATCTCTCCTCCTACGGCATCAGATGTCGCACACTGGGGAGAAACCTCATAGTTGTAACGTATGTGGTGGGAACTTTAGTTCTAAATATTATCTTCTTACCCATCAAAGAATACATACGGGAGAGAAACCTCATGGGTGCAGTGAATGTGGAAGACACTTTGTTAATAGATCTAACCTCGTAGCACATCAGAAGTTACACTCGGGAGAGAAGACGCAAATATGCGACGAATGTGGTAAATCCTTTGCCTCAAAATATTATCTTATTTCACATCAACGGACGCACACAGGGGAAAAGCCTCATAAATGCAATGACTGTGGGAAATCCTTTGCTTATAGATATCACCTTACTATACATCAGAGATCACATACAGGAGAGCAGCCATATCAGTGTAACGATTGTAAAAAGCGATTTACATTCAAATCTCACTTTATAAAGCATCAGCGATTACACACGGGGGAGAAAGCGTATACGTGCAATGAATGCGGAAAACACTTTGCTGATAAATATCATGTTGCCATACATCAGAAAACACACAGTGGGGAGAGACCTCACGGATGTAAAGTATGCGGGAAATATTTTGCTAATAAATCTAATCTTGTTGCTCATCAAAGAGCGCACACTGGTGAAAAACCTTATACGTGTAATGACTGCGGAAAACAGTTTGCTAACAAATCCACTCTTGTTGCGCATAAAAAAATGCATACGGGAGAAATGTCTCATAAGTGCGAGGAATGCGGAAAACAGTTTGTGAACAAATCGAATCTCGTCGTACATCAGAGATCTCACACTGGGGAGAAACCATTTACTTGCAATGAATGTGGAAAACACTTTGTTAATAAATCTAATCTTGTTGTCCATCAACGATCACATACAGGGGAGAAACCTTATGGGTGCAAAGAATGTGAAAAACGCTTTGTCAACAGATCTAATCTTGCTGCTCATCAGCGATCACATGCTGTGGAGAAAAAATAAGATTTTTATTTTCTTTCAATTGGATTACACTTTATAGCAAACTAAAGCTTCAAAATGAAGCAGCCTAATCCACAGCAAACGAGAGCTGGACAGTATCAGTCATCAGTATCAGACGTTTATTGCAGAAGGGTGGAGAATTCTAGTATTATGAGTTTAATACATATGATATATTTAAGTAAATACTGCATGTATGACATGTATGAACAGTGTAAGTACGTAATACATTTGTGCAATAAAATCTTTTAATAAAGATTACTCAAAAAAACAAAAATGTAACTCCTTGTAAGAGTTCTGCTAATTTATGACATTGTTAAACAATCTAATTTTCATCATGTGATTTTTATCCTTAGATGGTATCGGCGTACAGATGGAAAAGCTCCATAAGTTAAACGTTTGAATCACTATTTATTTAGTGTGTGATAATAAAAACGCACATCACTCTTGTTGCGGTGTCTTATTTGAACGCTAGTTATTTGTCTTTATGTATTAAGTATTTATTAGAGACGTCTACGGCACTGATTCTCAACCACTGTATCAGGACACTCAGCGAAGGTTGTCACACACAGAGATGTATTTTGTAGAGCAGATGATCCGTGCCGAAAATTTCTAGTGACACTGTTTAAAGGGACATGAAACACAAAATTCTTCTTTAATGATTCAGACAGAGCAGGTGATTTAAAATAAAAACTGTTTTACTTTGTTTTTTTTGTTTCTTTTGTTGAAAAGCAGTGAACATAAGGTCTATATGGCAGCAGTTTTGCAAGACTGTTATCCATTTGCAAGAGCACTATATGGCAGCACCATTTCCTGCCATATAGTGCTCTAGACCTACCTAGGTATTGCTTCAACAAAGAATATCATGAAACAAAGCAAATTTGAAAATAGAAATGAATTAGAAAGTTGTTTAAAACTTTATTTTCTTTCTGATCCATAAGAGTTTAATTTTGACTTTACTGTCAAAGATGAGAGCTCAGCTTTAAATGGAATGCTTGTCCCTTTAACTACAATACTGCAGCAGATGCCGTATTACTATCAGCACAGTTTATAATGTTAAAGACAAATTTATATTTTACTTTTGGATCGTACTGTGGGGTTAGCACATATTGGTTGTTAAAGGGGCATTCTTATGCAAAATGGTTATAAAGGAAAAAGCCAGTCACCCAATGTGCGATTACAGTTGCATGACCCTGCTAACTGCCAGCCATTTTCTTCTTGGTAGCGGCTCCTGAGACTTTACCTATGTGTTTAATGCCTTTGGAGGAGTCAGTCAGGGCTTGTTACTGGAGCAGTCAAGGCTTGCTGCTATCATTTTGTTAAGAAAATATACTAACACCTGTGTTGAGCCCGGTTAGGGACAGATATGTAGCAGGGTTAGGCATGTGAAGTCTGCAGTATGCAATCCAACATTTTCAGACTTAAATTACAAGAAAAGGGAACAAAATAAATAATAACTACACATAAAGAAACATTTTATAAAGATGTTCCATGATGATTTAAGGCCAACTGCCTAGATATGGAAGAGGGGACAACTCCAGTAGAAGTTCTGTAATGAACCTATGACCCCATAAGGTACACAACTGACAATGACATCAGGTGAAATACAGTAAGCAACAAGAAGGGTAGCACATTTAGAGAAAGAGAACAGCAACAAGATTACATGTTTTACCCGGAAACTCTGCAAAAAAAAAGGGTTGGATATTAGAATATGGGAGAAGCTCTGGACTCATTTTTAGAATTTCATGTTTTTGATGAGGCAGAGCACACAATTAAAAATAAATAAATTATATAAATTGGATGGAGTGTGGGAATGCATTTTACACAAACTCTGCCTATTTTTATGGGCGGTCTTTGCAGCTCATTTTATGTGAGTTTGAAAGCTAAATTAAAGGGATTCTGAACCCAATGTTTTTCTTTAGTGATTCAGATAGAGCATGCAATTATAAGCAGCTTTCTAATTTACTAATAATCAATTTTTCTTTGTTCTCTTGCTATCTTTATTTGAAAAAGAATGCATCTAAGCTTTATTTTTAGTTCAGTACTCTGGACAGCACTTTTTTTATTGGTGGATGAATTTATCCACCAATCAGCAAGAACAACCCAGGTTGTTCACCAAAAATGGGCCAGCATCTAAACTTACATTCTTGCATTTCAAATAAAGATACCAAGAGAATGAGGAAAATTTGATATTAGGAGTAAATTAGAAAGTTGCTTAAAATTTCATGCTTTATCTGAATCACGAAAGAAAAAATTTGGGTTCAGTGTCCCTTTAAATATATGTAGAAGCTTTGTTTCAGTAAAGAAGGTGTTTGTTTTTGTTACACACACACACACATATATATTTATAATAATCTCTTTATTTCCAGAATATTTTGCAAATATTTCTAACCCTTTAATAGTTACTATCACATCATCTCTTTCCCCTCTCTATTTTAAGCTATAGTAATTTAGGTCAATCAGCCTTTTGCTGGTAAGTTTTATTATTTAAATTGTGTACCATTTAGTAGCCTCCTTTGTACAGATTATTTATAGCCTTCTGCAGATATGGCCTCCAGAACGGCACACAATACTCAAGATGATCTATAAAGTAGCATAAGAACCTTACTGGACCTGCTGCAAATACCTTTACAACCATTCTACTGGCCTTACTGAAATACTGCATTGTTTACCAAATCTCAAACTATCCGAAATAATGATTCCCAAGTAACGTTTTTTTTTTTTTTTTAAACCGTCAGTAAAGTGTCTGTAATTAACCTTTGGAATTTTCGTTCCTAAACGCATCATTTTGTGATTTTGATCTTTAGATCTGAAGCATTTGTCAAATTATTCAATAGTGAGGCACCTTCTGTTTAACCATTGCTGGAAGATCACCCCCTAACGTCATCCAGTCAATGCACTTTAAATTCCTAAATCAGGCACCCAGCAAGGTTGTTAGAAACCTGGACACTTGTGTTTCCTGAAGACGACACAACCACTGAGATGGAGAGAACAGAACCCTGTATTTGCATCAAATCCTCCATGACCCCTCTTTCGATAGAAAAAGGTGTCTCCTTTCAAACAAGGATATTTTGATTAAAAAAATCATTGTTTTCTGAGAGAAGGTGTTTATTACAGCCCAGAGCCTTGGCCTCAAAAACCTGAGAAACCCTTAAAATCTCTTCTATACAAGAGGACAGTCCTTTCCTAAAATGTAGATAACCTTTGGGACATGATTGTCAATCACTGTTATAGCAATTCCCTAACAAATAAAGCTGGTTAATTACCTAAAGCTCCTAGTGATTTCCTACTTCAAAATCAGCGGCTGATGGTACCCCCCAATAGTACTTGTCTGTATGTAGGGGGAACAAAGTCAAATGATCACTGAGGCAGCAGTAATTGCCAGGGGTGTAACAGAAGGTCAGGGGTCTAGAGGCAAATAAATCCGGCTCCGCTGTCTGAGGCCATATTCAGATTTAGTTTATACAAATAAATACCGAATATAGAAATCTGCAAATCTATAGACTAAAAGAAAACAATGCCCTCTGCTGGTGCCTTTTAAAGAAACATACATTATACAACTGTATTTTTATATTATATAAATATATATTTATGTGTCTGAAAATGATAAAAGAGCATACTTTAAAGTGCTCAAATTCACACTTTCAAATAAGACTGCTGATATATATGCGGTGTAGTCAGCCAATGACAGTGCAGCACTACATGTAATACATATGCGGTGTAGTCAGCCAATGGCAGTGCAGCACTTCATGTTATATATATGCGGTGTAGTCAGACAATGGCAGAGCAGCACTTCATGTTATATATATGCGGTGTAGTCAGCCAATGGCAGAGCAGCACTTCATGTTATATATATGCAGTGTAGTCAGCCAATGGCAGAGCAGCACTTCATGTTATATATATGCAGTGTAGTCAGCCAATGGCAGAGCAGCACTTCATGTTAAATATATGCAGTGTAGTCAGCCAATGGCAGAGCAGCACTTCATGTTATATATATGCAGTGTAGTCAGCCAATGGCAGAGCAGCACTTCATGTTATATATATGCGGTGTAGTCAGCCAATGGCAGTGCAGCACTACATGTAATACGTATGCGGTGTAGTCAGCCAATGGCAGTGCAGCACTACATGTAATACATATGCAGTGTAGTCAGCCAATGGTAGTGCAGCACTTCATGTAATACATATGCAGTGTAGTCAGCCAATGGTAGTGCAGCACTTTATGTGATATATATGCAGTGTAGTCAGCCAATGGTAGTGCAGCACTACATGTTATATATATGCGGTGTAGTCAGCCAATGGCAATGCAGCATTTCATGTGATATATATGCAGTGTAGTCAGCCAATGGTAGTGCAGCACTTTATGTGATATATATGCAGTGTAGTCAGCCAATGGCAATGCAGCATTTCATGTAATACATATGCAGTGTAGTCAGCCAATGGTAGTGCAGCACTTTGTGATATATATGCGGTGTAGTCAGCCAATGGCAGTGCAGCACTTCATGTAATACATATGCAGTGTAGTCAGCCAATGGCAGTGCAGCACTTTATGTGATATATATGCAGTGTAGTCAGCCAATGGCAATGCAGCACTTCATGTGATATATATGCGGTGTTGTCAGCCAATGGCAGTGTAGCACTTCATGTGATATATATGTGATGCCTAGTCAGCCAATGGCAGTGCTGTCTGCGGCCATATTCAGCACTAGTTTATACAAATAAATACAGAATATAGAAATCTGCACATATCCATATAGCAGTTCATAAGAACCCAAAAATGTATAGACTAAAAGAAAAGAATGCCCTCTGCTGGTGCCTTTTAAAGAAACATACATTATACAACTGTATTTTTATGTTTTATATATATATATATATGCAGCACTTCATGTGATATATATGCAGTGTTTAGTCAGCCAATGGCAGTGCAGCACTTCATGTGATATATATGCGGTGTAGTCAGCCAATGGCAGTGCAGCACTTCATGTAATATATGCGGTGTAGTCAGCCAATGGCAGTGCAGCACTTCATGTGATATATATGCGGTGTAGTCAGTCAATGGCAGTGCAGCACTTCATGTGATATATATGCGGTGTTGTCAGCCAATGGCAGTGCAGCACTTCATGTGATATATATGCGGTGTTGTCAGCCAATGGCAGTGCAGCACTTCATGTGATATATATGCGGTGTTGTCAGCCAATGGCAGTGCAGCACTTCATGTGATATATATGCGGTGTTGTCAGCCAATGGCAGTGCAGCACTTCATGTGATATATATGCGGTGTTGTCAGCCAATGGCAGTGCAGCACTCCATGTGATATATGCGGTGTCTAGTCAGAAAATGGCAGTGCAGCACTTCCTGTTATATGTGGTGTCTAGTCAGCCAATGCAGCACTTCATGATATAAACTATGTGTAAAAAAACACAACATGTATATCTACACCAGTGTCTGATAGATGTGAGAAAATGATACGTCTGCAGTAGCTTTATTTTATTTGATAACAGGAATCTTTCTAACCAGACAAAGCTGATATTTTGTTCACTAAACACCTTGAAGTCATTTGTCGTATAATTATAAAATAATACACTGGCCAAGTGTAAACATTGATTTAAATACATAGCAGAAATAGTTTATATTTCCTATCCTTTATTTAATAAAAACAAAACTGAATTTAGACAATGGTTTATAGACCCAAAACAAATTGGTTGAGATAAAAAGAAATGTATCGTCAATCATATTTGCTGCTGAAAACAGTGCAAATGTGTTTTTATTATAAATTGTTTAGGGTACAAATACCTCATCTTTATTAATAAATAATTATTTTTCTTCCTTCAGTGTAAAACATATAAATCCTTTATCAACAAAACCAGCAGATTTTAAATAATCTTTAACTTGACACGGTCAAGTTTATTACATTACAAAATAGATACATTAGTTTTACATTCTATCATTTTGCATATAAGTTACTCCTCTCTGATGTGCATCATGTGATGTGTTACAAGAGGATACCCGGTACTGATCATTTTGAATATAAGTTACTCCTTCTGTCTCACAAGTATACTCTGTCTTAGAAGAGGATAGCTGGCACAGATCATTTTGCATATAAGAGTCTACTCTCTCACATGTATCATCAGATGTGTTATGAGATGATACCTGGTACTGATAATTTTGCATATAAGTTACTCCTCTCTCAAATGTGTCCTTGGATGTCTTATGAGATAATACCTGGTATTGATCATTCTGCATATAAGTTACTCCTCTGTCGTCTTTATCCTCTGATGTTTTATGAGAGGATATTTGGTACTGATCATTTTGCATATAAGCTACTCCTGTGTCATATGTATCCTCTAATGTTTTTTGAGAGGATATTTGGTACTGATCATTTGACATATATGTTTCCTTCTCTCTAGCATGTATTCTCTGATGTCTTAAAAGATGATATCTGGTATTGAATTGCTTCCCACATTCAACGCATTTATGTGGTCTCTCCCCTGTATGGGTTCTCTGATGGGCAATGAGATTAGTTTTTGATACAAAATGTTTCCCACATTCACTGCACTCATAAGGTTTCTCCCCCATATGGGATCTCAGATGTGCAGCGAGAGTCGTTTTGGAAATGAAGTGCTTGCCGCAATCATTGCACCGATGAGGTCTCTCCCCTGTGTGTGATCGCTGATGTATAATAAGGTATTGTTTGGATGCAAACTGCTTCCCACAAACGTCACACCCAAACGGCTTCTCCCCTGTGTGCGATAATTGATGTGCGACAAAACTAAATTTCTTAGCAAAGTGTTTGCCGCATTCATTGCACGTAAAAAGTCTTTCCCCTGTGTGTATTCTTTGGTGTATAATTAGGTCACCTTTATGACCATAGTGCCTCCCACAGATGTTACAAACATGCGGCTTTTTCCCAGTGTGCACAATCTGATGACGAATTAGATGACTGTTAAAGTTAAACTGTTTCCCACACTCATTACACAGATACAGCTTTTCTTCTCCAGGTGTTGCCTGGGGATTGTTGTGAGACACCTTTTTTGACATCTTTGCAGCCCCTTTCCTGAGGGGGAGTGTTGTCTTACAATTTATTCCTGAATAGGGCTCTTGTAGCCATTGAGGTAGGATGAGATTATCACTCACTGTCCCGGCAGACGAATGGGCTACCATGTTGGCTTCTTCAAACATTAGATTGTTGTTCACGGCTTCACCCAATGGTAAGGAGAGTTCTGCAGGAAATGTGAATAATCCATTAGTTCTCTTTACCCATTGTAATTAGTCTTAAATTACTTTACATAGAAAATGCAACACTTAAATAATGAGGAGATACAGTTTTATACACAGAAACATATTGTACTTTTAGGTATATAAGATGCTCCTTTCCACCTCCTGTGCTGAAGCAGTTTTAGTTTTTTTCGCACCAACTGCATTTAAAGGGATATTAAACAGTGCTAATTGGTAAAAATAAATATGTTAAAGTAAACATAAAAAAATATATAAAAAACAGTAAACAACGTACTTGTTTTCTTGCAAAATGATCACTTAGAAAATTTCAGAGCCACTGTCCTCAGGGAGATGAGAGAGCTGACATGTTAGTAACTTAGTTTGCATTCTGACTGTTCTGAGCATGGGCAAATCTGACTGTTTATTTAGTCTATTCACTTAATAGTAAGCCAGCTCAGGTTACTCTAGAAGGTTTATGACCTCAAGCTAGGTGATAAACCTTCCTGTAGAGACCACAGCGTCTTTGTAGGGCTGTGACAGGAAGTAATGGACACTGCACAAAATATGTTTAAAAAAACAAATAAAGGGTAAAATCCAATTAAAATGATGAATAATTCATATGGCAATGATTTATATTAAAGGGACACTGAACCCAAATTTTTTCTTTTGTGATTCAGATAGCGCATCAAATTTTAAGCAACTTTCTAATTTACTCCTATTATCAATTTTTCTTCGTTCTCTTGCTATCTTTATTTTAAAAGCAGGAATGTAAATCTTAGCAGCCAGCCCATTTTAGGTTCAGCACCATGGATAGCGCTTGGTTATTGGAGGCTTACATTTACCCACCAATAAGCAAGCATAACCCAGGTTCTCAAAAAAAATGGGCCGGCTCCTATGCATCACATTCCTGCTTTTTAAATAAAGATGGCAAGAGAACAAAGAAAAATTGATAATAGGAGTAAATTAGAAAGTTGCTTAAAATTGCATGCTCTATCTGAATCACGAAAGAGAACATTTGGGTTTAGTGTCCCTTTAAGTATGTCACTGCTTAAATATAAAATATTTTAAATACAACAGGCCCCAGCAATGCTCCCTGAGGCTCACTCCTAGTAGTAATAACAGACGTCTTGACTCTGCTACACATACTATAGCGGATCACCTCATTTATTTTATGGACAGCAAAACACATCAACAATCTGAAAACCCTTCCTTTAACAATATGTTTTCAAGCAAAAAAAGTAGCTGCATTAATATTCTCTCTTTTTTCTCTGTCTCTGTGCACAATGTACTTTACTGGGGGGAAAACGCACAATTTTCAGAGTAAATTACAGGAAAATAGGGAGCAATACATAATATAGGTAAATCGCAGTTTTATTTACTGTGCATAATTTAACATTTTATTGGAAATCAAATTTAATGCTACAAAATATTTCACTTCTCTTCTCTACCTGGTTCTCTCCCCGCACCTACTGAACAGTTATAGACAACCAGTGACGCCATCTGCCTGTCACGTATCCTCACCTGTCTTTATATCACGGCAGAGCTCCGGATCCTCAGCAACCACTTGACTCTCCGCACACAGATCTTCCTTTTCCTCAACCATTACCACGGCTTCACCTACAGAAATCATTAGTGCACATTACATTTTATAAGTTAAAGCAGTAACTGAGCAATAGTATATCCCGTGGTGTGGGCTCTATATTGTAAATCTGTAGCCTTTCAGCATATAAATAAGGCATTACGCATAGGAACTAATAATTATTAATGTCCCACTACCTGTGTGCTACCATCTTGCTGCCGGCAGTCCTGCTTCATTCAGTTGTGATTGGTGTGTAACCTAATGTTACCTAGGTGACCCTGAGTAGAAAACTACAACTCCCAGCATGCTGTGGCCTGGATGGATTGAGTACAGTTCAGTTATTAAAAGGTGTAATGATCACAGCAGAGTGGTAATAATGCAAAGGGGCCTTATTTTGTTAAAAGGTTTGTAACGGATACCAGGCTGCAAGGGTTAAACCCCTACCCTCCTATAACCTCACCCCTGTTGTTATCTAGTCTAGGTGTGAAGTGTCTTTCTGTTATTGTGTGAGTCATCCATTGTCCTTTTGTAAGTCAGGATGTGATTAGAATCTTGTTTAACTAACCATTGTCTGATGTTTGTCTCATTGTATAATATTTGTTTCTATTTGTGTAGTAACTACCCCCATTTGTTGGAAATGTATAAAAGCTGCGTTTTCTGTGCAATAAAGCAGTTCTTTTTTTCACCTGAATGCTAGTCTGTCTAGTCATTTAGGTGGGCTCCTGCTAGAATCACTTTCCTGGGCTACATAGCAGTTTGTTCAAGACAGCGGAAGGACCCGTTTGGCGGAGCTACCCAGCCGGGGTAGCCTGGGTAGCCTGGGATCCGTCACAAGGTTCTTTACTGTTCCTAAATCTTTCATTATAATTCTTGACTTACAAATAAAGCAATGAATACTAATGTGCTGCTTGTAGGCGCACAGCAGATTAAAGGGACATTGTACACTAGATTTATCTTTGTATAAATGTTTTTTAGATGATACATTTATACAGCCCATCTGGGTGTGTTTTTGTAAAAATCTATAGTTTTGCTTATTTTTAAATAACATTGTGCTGATTTTCAGACTCCTAACCAAGCCCCAAAGTTTTAGATGTATACTGTCTACAGACTCCTGCTTTCTTCTGTTTGTATAATGGGTCTTTTTATATGCAGGTGTGGGAGGGGAGGGTCTGCTCTTCCTGCTTTCTCAGCCCCTTTCAGTGGGTGTCCCAGCCTAACCTCATCAACAGAGCTAAACTGGGAGCTTCTAAGTAAGTTTTTAAACGGTTTTATACTGGAGTTTTATATCAGTATCTGTACGTATTATTCTTTATAGTAGTGTCTATTACATGCAGTTTAATTACAATTGGCGTATACTGTCCATTTAAAGGGACAGTCAACACCCAACACAAACGGGTTCCATATGTTTGTAACGCAAACTAAGATCCGCCTGCACCGGCTCCCTTCCCTATTACCTATATCCTTGTCATAGAAATCCTTCCAAATACATACCTTACTCTAGTCGAAATATGGCCGCCAAACTCCTCCCCATCTCACTTCCAAATCACACTCGTTCATGAAGGGATTGATGACGCGCACGATATGTCATTGCGCATGCGCATCTGTAAATCATCAATCAGACTTGACGCATCCAATTAATTAGATTAGTGTTAAGTAATACGGTACTGTTAAAAATATAATACGTGGGAAACTATTGGGGAGAATAAAGTTACGCTTTTTTGGTTCCTATTGAATTGCGCATGCGCGAACCGCCGTGAACGAGTTTGAAGATTCTGAGTGAGGATTGCATTCTGATTAGAGGATGGATGGAAAGAGAAGGTTAGTACGTAACCGTGGGGGGAATTTGGCGGCCATATGTCGACTACATTAACGTATGTATTTGGAAGGATTCCTAGGACAAGGATAGAGGTAATAGAGCAGGAAGCCGGTGCAGGCGGATCTTCGTTTGCGTTACAAACATATGGAATCCGGTTGTGTTGACTGTCCCTTTAACCTGAATTTAGGCACATTCATCACCAGTGGTGATTCCAAGGTCAGAATAAAAAACAATAATTCTAGATCAGACTGTGGTTTTGCCTTCTGTATCTCCTGCCATGAATACAGCAAATATAATGTGTCTACTGTGTATGTTCGAAGATTTCAAGGCTCTATACTGACCGGAGCTGGAATTGTCAGAGATTTGCTGGTCTGGAGCTTCTATCTGGCGCATCTCACTCTCATCCTTTGGAGTTTGCAAAGTTAACACAATTTCAGGGTTAATGTCATCTGTAAAAAAGAATTTCCTGCCGATTATATGTTTGAATCTAATGAGAAAATGTAAAGACAATAAAAAGTGCGTAACTCACCTGCACTCAGGTCTGAATGGATTTCCACCTGATTAATATTATTATCACCTTGTTCTGTCTCATCCGCTTCACTCACTGAGCCGCGACCTTCATTATACAGATCTGCTAATAAAAACAATATAATGTAAATCCCTGAGAGCCGTCATCAGTCAATGTGCTGCCGTATTGCACGTGCTGCTCTGTATTTGACTGTTCTCTTCAAACAACACTTCATTCTGACTGCATTGTGTTAGGAAAACGTACATAGTGCAGCCAGAGCGCAGCACTGTTTGAGGAGAACAGATTGATGTAGAACAGCGCGGCAAAGCGAGACGCTGCATATTCTGCAATGACATCTCAGGTTACAGCGTGTTCTCCCTTGGGGGTGAGAGAATCTGATTTTTTTTTTTTAAACAAATTGGAGTCATGTTGCTAGCAGGTTACTCCTAACAACCTAGAATGTGTAACCTTCATATATCCTCATTCTGCCATCATATGAGATTAACTAGTTTTGTTCTAAAATGTGGAAGATCCTAAGAATAAGTCAAATACATTTATAACAAAACCCCTACAGATCCTAGTTCCCCAAAATGATTCCCCTTAGCAAAAGCCAGGGTGGGATAAATGACGCAGTTGTTAAATCTTGTACAAATCCGCCCCAGTGTTACCTGAGCTCCTGCAATCTGTGTACCCCAGCTTTGTGCACGTCTGGTGAGTATCCAATATGGCATCCTTATAAAACTCCTTGTGTTCCTCTATATACTCCCACTCCTCAAACGAGAAATAGATGGCGACATCATCGCACTTTATAGGGACCTGTGATATACATACCCCATTCAGTGCTTACAGTCTCACAGAGCACGTGCAGACACACAGACAGAAGATGAGAAAACACCGGAGTCTGGAGGTCTGAACAGCACAATTGCTGGAGCTCACCTCTCTGGTCAGCTGGTGAATGGTGCCAAGATGGGAATTCTTCTTCTTCACAATGGTGTATTCCTATATAACGAGAGCAACATACAGCAGGCTAACGAGAGAAACTGACAGATTTAGGAAAAACACATTTTAAAGGGACATAAAACCCAAAAGTTCTCTTTTATGATTCAGACACAGCAATTTTAAACAACTTTCTAATTTATTTATATTATCTAATTTGCTTCATTCTCTTGGAATCCTTTGTTGAAAAGCATACATAGGTAGGCTCAGGAGCTGCAAAGCACTACAGGGAGCTGATTGGTGGCTGCATATATATGCCTCTTGTTACTGGCTCACCTGATGTGCTCAGATAGCTCTCAGTAGTGCCTACCTAGGTATGCTTTCCAACAAAAGAAATCAAGAGAACGAAGCAAATTAGATAATCGAAGTAAATTGAAAAGTTGTTCAAAATTGCTGCTCTATCTGAATCCATGAAAGAAAACAATGGATTTCATGTCCCTTTAATAGCCGTTTCATCCTACAACAATGGGAACTACCTGTGTAGTCTTTATGGCTGGCACAGACGTACAGGTTACACAGTTACAAGAATCGGTCTACAGAAAAATAGAAACTTCTCCAGGGCAATGAGCACCTTGAAATAATACCCTTCAATATACAAAAATAACAAACATTACAAAAACACACATAAAGGCGCATAAGTCAAAATGAAACATTTATGTGATTTTCTTAAACTTTTCAGTTTAGTTCTGGTATCTAATTTACTTTATTTAACTTAACATGTATTTTATTACTGAGGTAAGTACAATGACGAGTGAATCACGACTACAAAAGATCCCTGTAAGCAAGGCCTGTTAGTGACTGTTACCGCCCCTCGGTCATAAGGTTGGACACTTTCCTTATTCACTGTGTCCATTATTTAAAAGCACTGGGTATTCCCGTAGAAACCTCTCCTTATAGTTCAAGTCAAACCTGGACCAACCTCCCAATTCCTTGACAACTTTTCTGCCTGGCTTCCTTACTTTCTATCTACAAATACACCTACTCTAATACTGGGGGGCTTCAACATCCCCATTGACAACCTATCTGCCTCTGCTGCCTCTTAACTTCTCTCACTAACTCCTTCTGTCTCTCACAATCCACCATATTCCCTACCCACCGTGATGGACACTCGATTGATCTGGTATTCTATCTCTGCTCTCTCCCAGATGTTACCTGTTTCCCATCTCAGACCACCATCTGCACACCTTTAATATTAATATAAGGCTAAACCTACTTCCCCCCTCGCCCCCATAGAAATCTGCACACTGTAGACCCTCCCCAACTCTCCAAGCTTATTCAAATATGCCTTCCCCACACTTCCACGATATCCTGCCCTGACCTTGCTATAACCCACTACAACAATACTCTCTCCGCTGCACTTGACACTCTCGCTCCGCTCCAACTTCGCAAAGCCCCACGTCGTCAGCTCCAGCCCTGGCACTCCCAGCAAACACGCCACCTACAAAAATGCTCACACACTGCTGAACGTGCCTGGAGGAAATCCCGCTCTGAACCTGATTTCCAGCACTATAAGTTCATTCTTTACTCTTACACCTCTGCCCTTTGCTTAGCTAAGCAAACCTACTTCTCTTCTCTTATATCCACTCATTCCTCAAACCCTAAAAGACTCTTCTCCATTTTCTAAATCTCTCCTCTACCCACCTGCACCACCCCCCTCATCTGCCTGGCTGACTACTTTTTCAATAAAACACTTACCATCCGAAGAAACATCCCAACACAAGCCTGCAATCTCCAGTCACCCCCTCTGCCACTCTCTGCACCCTCCTCCCAACCACTGACAGTGAAGTGGCTTCCCTATTGTCCTCCTCACACCTCACTACCTGCCCACTCGACCCTATTCCTTCACATCTAATACCTTCTCTGTACCTTCTCTGTCTCCCACCCTCACTCCGGCTCTTACTCATATATTCAACCTATCCTTTCTACTGGCTCATTCCCTGCCTCCTTCAAACATGCAAAGGTCACCCCGATTATCAAAAAACCCTGACTCGACCCTAACTCTTCTGCAAACTACCGCCCCATATCACTGCTCCTGCTAGCTTAAAAAATCCCTCAAAAACTAGTTATCGATCTCCTAACCCACTTCCTGTCCTCCAACTCATTGCTCGACCCCCTGGCTTCCGTCCCCAACACTCAACAGAGACTGCCCTCACAAAGGTTACTAACGATCTCCTTTCTGCTAAAAACAAAGGCTACTACTCCATATTCATCTTACTTGACCTCTCTGCTGCCTTTGACACTGTTGACCATCCCCTTCTCCTACGGACTCTCAGCACTCTTGGGCTCTGTGACACTGCCCTCTCCTGGATTCACTCTTATCTCTCTAAAAGATCCTTCTCCGACTTTTGCTGATGACTCCTCTCTATTGCCTCTGTCTGTTGGAGTACCTCAAGGCTCTGTTCTGGGTCCTCTACTCTTCTCTATTTACACTTCTTCACTGGGTAAACTTATCAACAGCTATGGCTTCAACTATCACCTCTAAGCTGATGATACCCAGATCTACCTTTCCACCCCTGCACTCTCTCCTTCTGTCAATTCTCACATCAGCGACTGCTTATCTGGCATTTCCTCCCGGATGGCCTCTCACCACCTAAAAAGAAACATGTCCAAGACCGAACTACTTCTAATTCCCCCCTCTAACTCTACTCCAGTTTCTAATTTTTCCATCACTGTTGCTGGCACCACTATCTCCCCATCACCCCAAGTCCGCTGCCATGGAGTCACACCAACCCGGCCCCTAAGATCCAACAATGACCTGCTCCTTGCGTCCTCTACCATCACCTCCTCTCATTCTAGCTAAAAGGACTTTTCTCGTGCAGCACCAACCCTCTGGAACACACTTCCTCAAGCTGTCAGACTTTCCCCTAACCTCTCCTCCTTTAAAAGGTTACCTAAAGACCTTTTTGTTCAGGGAAGCTTATCACCGACTTATTAACAAACTAACTTCACTTAACTAACAGTTGCCCTCATCTATCTCCTCACTAATATCATTCTCATCTTTGCAGTCCCTACCTCCTGTTTCCCATCCTCCCACCCATCTAGATTGTAAGTTCCCACGGGAATAGGGCCCTCAATTTTTTGTATTTGACTGTAAAATATTGTCTCTTATTGTATTGTTTCTCCATTGTACTTTTATCCTTGTACCCATGGGCAGCGCTGCGGAATATGTTGGCGCTTTACAAATAAAGAATAATAATTATAATATACAAAGAAACACAAAACAAAATTCTTCTCCCCACCAAAACAGCCGCAAAAAACATGCAACGAGCGTTTTACCTACAACTTTGTCATTAGTTTGTTTCTTTTTGCACTGTATTGCTAGATTCTTCTAAATGTGCCAGGAAGATGCTATTTGTATCTGCATCTGAGGGTACTTAGGTTCTAATCCTAATGGCAAAGATGATGTCAGAGGTCACAAGGAGTTTAAACCAGCTCTCACCTCCCCAGTCAGCAGGTAGATGATCTCAAGAGCGTGAGTGAGGAACCTTTCAGCCATTTTATTCTTGTTCATCATCAGAAAGTCTCTGTGTGAGTGTGAGACACAGAGACCTAAAGAAAAAACAAAGACATAAATATTAATGGATTCATATCTGCTGCTGTATTTTGTATATGACTGTGATATTTAATCATTCATACAAGAATAAAAAAAATCATCAACGTCATCTTATCTTTGTGTTCTCTCACAGAAACATTCTCTCCTGACCAACCTCAGCCTCACGTACACACCTACATAACCCCCCTCTATCTCACATACACCCTCTTCCTCCCCCCTCTATCTCACATACACCCTCCCCCCTCTATCTCACATACACCCTCTTCCTCCCCCCTCTATCTCACATACACCCTCCCCCCCTCTATCTCACTACACCCCCTATATCTCACTACACCCCCTCTATCTCACATACACCCTCCTCCCCTCTCTATCTCACATACACCCTCCCCCCTCTCTATCTCACATACACCCCCCTCTATCTCACATACATCCTCCCCCCCCTTCTCACATACACCCTCCCCCCACCCCCTCTATCTCACATACACCCTCCCCCCCCTCTCTATCTCACATACACCCTCCCCCCTCTCTATCTCACATACACCCTCTCTATCTCACATACACCCTCTCTATCTCACATACACCCTCCCACCCTCTCTATCTCACATACACCCTCCCACCCTCTCTATCTCACATACACCCTCCCACCCTCTCTATCTCCCATACACCCTCCCACCCTCTCTATCTCACATACACCCTCCCACCCTCTCTATCTCACATACACCCTCCCCCCCTCTCTCTATCTCACATAAACCCTCCCCCCCTCTCTCTATCTCACATAAACCCTCCCCCTCTCTCTATCTCACATACACCCTCCCCCTATCTCACATACACCCTCCCCCCTCTCTATCTCACATACACCCTCCCCCCCCTATCTCACATACACCCCCCCCCACTATCTCACATACACCCTCCCCCCCTCTCTCTCACATACACCCCCCCTCTCTCTCACATACACCCCCCTCTATCTCACATACACCCTCCCACCCTCTCTATCTCACATACACCCTCCCACCCTCTCTATCTCACATACACCCTCCCACCCTCTCTATCTCACATACACCCTCCCACCCTCTCTATCTCACATACACCCTCCCACCCTCTCTATCTCACATACACCCTCCCACCCTCTCTATCTCACATACACCCTCCCACCCTCTCTATCTCACATACACCCCCCCTCTCTCTATCTCACATACACCCTCCCCCCCTCTCTCTCACATACACCCTCCCCCCCTCTCTCTATCTAACATACACCCTCCCCCTATCTCACATACACCCTCCCCCCTCTCTCTATCTCACATACACCCTCCCCCCCTCTCTCTCACATACACCCCCCCTCTCTCTCACATACACCCTCCCACCCTCTCTATCTCACATACACCCTCCCACCCTCTCTATCTCACATACACCCTCCCCCCCTCTCTATCTCACATACACCCTCCCCCCCTCTCTATCTCACATACACCCTCCCCCCCTCTCTATCTCACATACACCCTCCCCCCTCTATCTCACATACAAGCACTCCTCTATTTTACGTGCACCTCCTCAGCCCTCTCTATCTCACATACACCCTCCCCCCCTCTCTATCTCACATACATCCTCCCCCCTCTCTATCTCACATACAAGCACTCCTCTATTTTACGTGCACCTCCTCAGCCCTCTCTATCTCACATACACCCTCCCCCCCCTCTCTATCTCACATACACCCTCCCCCCCTCTCTATCTCACATACACCCTCCCCCCCCTCTCTATCTCACATACACCCTCCCCCCCCTCTCTATCTCACATACACCCTCCCCCCCCCTCTCTATCTCACATACACCCTCCCCCCCTCTCTATCTCGCATACACCCTCCCCCCCTCTCTATCTCGCATACACCCTCCCCCCCTCTCTATCTCGCATACACCCTCCCCCCCTCTCTATCTCGCATACACCCTCCCCCCCTCTCTATCTCGCATACACCCTCCCCCCCTCTCTATCTCACATACACCCTCCCCCCCTCTCTCACATACACCCTCCCCCCTCTATCTCACATACAAGCACTCCTCTATTTTACGTGCACCTCCTCAGCCCTCTCTATCTCACATACACCCTCCCCCCCTCTCTATCTCACATACATCCTCCCCCCTCTATCTCACATACAAGCACTCCTCTATTTTACGTGCACCTCCTCAGCCCTCTCTATCTCACATACACCCTCCCCCCTCTCTATCTCACATACACCCTCCCCCCCCTCTCTATCTCACATACACCCTCCCCCCCTCTCTATCTCACATACACCCTCCCCCCCTCTCTATCTCACATACACCCTCCCCCCCTCTCTATCTCACATACACCCTCCCCCCCTCTCTATCTCACATACACCCTCCCCCCCCCTCTCTATCTCACATACACCCTCCCCCCCCTCTCTATCTCGCATACACCCTCCCCCCCTCTCTATCTCGCATACACCCTCCCCCCCCTCTCTATCTCACATACACCCTCCCCCCCCCTCTCTATCTCACATACACCCTCCCCCCCCTCTCTATCTCGCATACACCCTCCCCCCCTCTCTATCTCGCATACACCCTCCCCCCCTCTCTATCTCGCATACACCCTCCCCCCCTCTCTATCTCGCATACACCCTCCCCCCCTCTCTATCTCGCATACACCCTCCCCCCCTCTCTATCTCGCATACACCCTCCCCCCCCTCTCTATCTCGCATACACCCTCCCCCCCTCTCTATCTCGCATACACCCTCCCCCCCCTCTATCTCACATACACCCTCCCCCCCTCTCTCACATACACCCTCCCCCCTTCTCTCACATACACCCTCCCCCCTCTATCTCACATACAAGCACTCCTCTATTTTACGTGCACCTCCTCAGCCCTCTCTATCTCACATACACCCTCCCCCCCTCTCTATCTCACATACATCCTCCCCCCTCTCTATCTCACATACAAGCACTCCTCTATTTTACGTGCACCTCCTCAGCCCTCTCTATCTCACATACACCCTCCCCCCCCCCTCTCTCACATACACCCTCCCCCCCCTCTCTATCTCGCATACACCCTCCCCCCCCTCTCTATCTCGCATACACCCTCCCCCCCCTCTCTATCTCGCATACACCCTCCCCCCCCTCTCTATCTCGCATACACCCTCCCCCCCCTCTCTATCTCGCATACACCCTCCCCCCCCTCTCTATCTCGCATACACCCTCCCCCCCTCTCTATCTCGCATACACCCTCCCCCCCTCTCTATCTCGCATACACCCTCCCCCCCCCTCTATCTCGCATACACCCTCCCCCCCTCTCTATCTCGCATACACCCTCCCCCCCTCTCTATCTCGCATACACCCTCCCCCCCTCTCTATCTCGCATACACCCTCCCCCCCTCTCTATCTCGCATACACCCTCCCCCCCTCTCTATCTCGCATACACCCTCCCCCCCTCTCTATCTCGCATACACCCTCCCCCCCTCTCTATCTCGCATACACCCTCCCCCCCTCTCTATCTCGCATACACCCTCCCCCCCTCTCTATCTCGCATACACCCTCCCCCCCTCTCTATCTCGCATACACCCTCCCCCCCTCTCTATCTCGCATACACCCTCCCCCCCTCTCTATCTCGCATACACCCTCCCCCCCTCTCTATCTCGCATACACCCTCCCCCCCTCTCTATCTCGCATACACCCTCCCCCCCTCTCTATCTCGCATACACCCTCCCCCCCTCTCTATCTCGCATACACCCTCCCCCCCTCTCTATCTCGCATACACCCTCCCCCCCTCTCTATCTCGCATACACCCTCCCCCCCTCTCTATCTCGCATACACCCTCCCCCCCTCTCTATCTCGCATACACCCTCCCCCCCTCTCTATCTCGCATACACCCTCCCCCCCTCTCTATCTCGCATACACCCTCCCCCCCTCTCTATCTCGCATACACCCTCCCCCCCTCTCTATCTCGCATACACCCTCCCCCCCTCTCTATCTCGCATACACCCTCCCCCCCTCTCTATCTCGCATACACCCTCCCCCCCTCTCTATCTCGCATACACCCTCCCCCCCTCTCTATCTCGCATACACCCTCCCACCCTCTCTATCTCACATACACCCTCCCACCCTCTCTATCTCACATACACCCTCCCACCCTCTCTATCTCACATACACCCTCCCACCCTCTCTATCTCACATACACCCTCCCACCCTCTCTATCTCACATACAAGCACTCCTCTATTTTACGTGCACCTCCTCAGCCCTCTCTATCTCACATACACCCTCCCCCCCTCTCTATCTCACATACACCCTCCCCCCCCTCTCTATCTCACATTCACCCTCCCCCCCCTCTCTATCTCACATTCACCCTCCCCCCCCTCTCTATCTCACATTCACCCTCCCCCCCTCTCTATCTCACATTCACCCTCCCCC
This sequence comes from Bombina bombina, assembly GCF_027579735.1. Taxonomy (NCBI): domain Eukaryota; kingdom Metazoa; phylum Chordata; class Amphibia; order Anura; family Bombinatoridae; genus Bombina; species Bombina bombina. Next base: position 626,510,396 of record NC_069505.1, read on the forward strand.
CCCCTCTCTATCTCACATTCACCCTCCCCCCCCTCTCTATCTCACATTCACCCTCCCCCCCCTCTCTATCTCACATTCACCCTCCCCCCCCTCTCTATCTCACATTCACCCTCCCCCCCCTCTCTATCTCACATTCACCCTCCCCCCCCTCTCTATCTCACATACACCCTCCCCCCCCTCTCTATCTCACATACACCCTCCCCCCCCTCTCTATCTCACATACACCCTCCCCCCCCTCTCTATCTCACATACACCCTCCCCCCTCTCTATCTCACATACACCCTCCCCCCTCTCTATCTCACATACACCCTCCCCCCTCTCTATCTCACATACACCCTCCCCCCTCTCTATCTCACATACACCCTCCCCCCCTCTCTATCTCACATACACCCTCCCCCCCTCTCTATCTCACATACACCCTCCCCCCTCTCTATCTCACATACACCCTCCCCCCTCTCTATCTCACATACACCCCCCCCCCCCTCTATCTCACATACACGCACTCCTCTATTTTACGTGCACCCTCCTCAGCCCTCTCTATCTCACATACACCCTCCCCCCCTCTCTATCTCACATTCACCCTCCCCCCCCCCTCTCTATCTCACATTCACCCTCCCCCCCCCTCTCTATCTCACATTCACCCTCCCCCCCTCTCTATCTCGCATACACCCTCCCCCCCTCTCTATCTCGCATACACCCTCCCCCCCTCTCTATCTCGCATACACCCTCCCCCCCTCTCTATCTCGCATACACCCTCCCCCCCTCTCTATCTCGCATACACCCTCCCCCCCTCTCTATCTCGCATACACCCTCCCCCCCTCTCTATCTCGCATACACCCTCCCCCCCTCTCTATCTCGCATACACCCTCCCCCCCTCTCTATCTCGCATACACCCTCCCCCCCCTCTCTATCTCGCATACACCCTCCCCCCCTCTCTATCTCGCATACACCCTCCCCCCCTCTCTATCTCGCATACACCCTCCCCCCCTCTCTATCTCGCATACACCCTCCCCCCCTCTCTATCTCGCATACACCCTCCCCCCCTCTCTATCTCACATACACCCTCCCACCCTCTCTATCTCACATACACCCTCCCACCCTCTCTATCTCACATACACCCTCCCACCCTCTCTATCTCACATACACCCTCCCACCCTCTCTATCTCACATACAAGCACTCCTCTATTTTACGTGCACCTCCTCAGCCCTCTCTATCTCACATACACCCTCCCCCCCTCTCTATCTCACATTCACCCTCCCCCCCCTCTCTATCTCACATTCACCCTCCCCCCCCCCTCTCTATCTCACATTCACCCTCCCCCCCCCTCTCTATCTCACATTCACCCTCCCCCCCCTCTCTATCTCACATTCACCCTCCCCCCCCTCTCTATCTCACATTCACCCTCCCCCCCCTCTCTATCTCACATTCACCCTCCCCCCCTCTCTATCTCACATTCACCCTCCCCCCCCTCTCTATCTCACATTCACCCTCCCCCCCTCTCTATCTCACATTCACCCTCCCCCCCCTCTCTATCTCACATTCACCCTCCCCCCCCTCTCTATCTCACATTCACCCTCCCCCCCCTCTCTATCTCACATTCACCCTCCCCCCCCTCTCTATCTCACATTCACCCTCCCCCCCCTCTCTATCTCACATTCACCCTCCCCCCCCTCTCTATCTCACATTCACCCTCCCCCCCTCTCTATCTCACATACACCCTCCCCCCCTCTCTATCTCACATTCACCCTCCCCCCCCTCTCTATCTCACATACACCCTCCCCCCTCTCTATCTCACATACACCCTCCCCCCTCTCTATCTCACATACACCCTCCCCCCTCTCTATCTCACATACACCCTCCCCCCTCTCTATCTCACATACACCCTCCCCCCCTCTCTATCTCACATACACCCTCCCCCCCTCTCTATCTCACATACACCCTCCCCCCTCTCTATCTCACATACACCCTCCCCCCTCTCTATCTCACATACACCCCCCCCCCCCTCTATCTCACATACACCCCCCCTCTATCTCACATACACGCACTCCTCTATTTTACGTGCACCCTCCTCAGCCCTCTCTATCTCACATACACGCACCCTCCTCACACCCCTCTATCTCACGTGCACCCTCCTCAGCCCCATCCATTATTATACACTCAAGCCACCTTATTTTTATATACCGACAGTCTCTATCAATTAAACCCGGAAATTCCTAGTATAACCCGGAAACAAAATAATTTGCACTACAACTCCCGAAATTACAAGCGTTAACTGCACAGTGTGTATTGATTTATCACGGATGGACGGATAAACTACATTTCCCGAAATCCACTACAAATGCATCTCCTGACCAGTGGTAGCCAATCAGCTGAGCGTTTTATCTCAGCTACGATCTGATTGGCAGTTGTACAAATGAGTGTCACCGTCTAGCATTTCTACCAGCGATTAATAGCGATTGAAGCAGAAATAATACTGCACTATTTGCCTGACAACTCGTGACGTAATCAGGTTTCTTATTATTTGATTTGACCGCTGTATTACAGTAACATTGTCACTAATTACTGTGCTGCGATCCTATTGGCTAAAAATGTGCTAGAAACAAGTGACGGACCTGTTTGTGATTGGACACTTTTGTAGCTATGCAATTACGTAACTATTTGTTTAAGGTGTGCTGTGTGCATGATGATGTCATTATTGAAATATTGAATTAGGTCATCACAATGATGTCATTTTTCCTCGCAACGTCATATTTGTAGATTAAAAATTCTGATGTCACAATCTGGCCACCTACTGCAAGCAAACAGCCCACTAAATCCTTGTTAGGGTCCCAGTGAGTATTGGGCTATGGCTAACATTAAAGGGATATTAACCTGCACAGAATGTTATAAAGGTAATGAAAAGCATATGCTTAGGAACACAAAGCACTACTGGGAGCTAGATGGTAATTGGTGGCTGCACTTATATTCCTCTTGTCATTGGCTCACCTGATAGGTTGAGCTAGCTCTTGGTAGTGGATTGCGGCACCTTTAACAAGGGATATTAATAAAATGAAGCAAATCTGACCATTGAAGTAAATTGGAATTTTTTTTAAAATTGTATGCTCTGAGTATGTTAATCCCGCCCCCATTGCTGTGGCCAATCAGTGGTCAGATGTAATTGAGCTTGGGTATTGTCATAAGCATCATTGATCTTCTGCAATATATATATATATATATATACATCATTTACGGTGACAATATGTTTTCAGCTTTATGATTGGTATTTGTTTTTTTAAATCTTTTTTATTATTTAGGAGGAAAAGGACAAAATCATATTTATCTATTTCCTTTTCCTTCCCTTATTTTTCTCCCATCACCCCCCCCCCCCCCCTTCCCGCTTCTTCCCTACCCAACAGAAGTGTATCCAGGAAAATTAATTATTTTGCTTTCCTAATGACTAACTTTATTTCTAGCTTTGACGTCAAGTTTCTTAACTACCTTCATGGAGATCGCTAAGAAATAATTAATATCCTAAACATATTATCATTCAGCAGATCATAGTCATTCTGTAACCCAAAACGGAGGGACTGACCTAATAACTCAAAAAAAAGCCTTGAACCCTGAGAGACATATATCTTAAAAATAATACTTGTAAAAACAAATACATTACAAATGCTCCTCCCAACTAATGAACTAAATGGGAGGGATGGGGGGGGGGGTATAGTGAAAACAAAAAAACACAAATTAGTAGTGATGTCGCGAACATAAAAATTTGGGTTCGCGAACGGAGAATGCAAACTTCCACAACTGTTCGCGAACGGGCGAACCGCCATATACTTCAATAGGCAGGCAAATTTTAAAACCCACAGGGACTCTTTCTGGCCACAATAGTGATGGAAAAGTTGTTTCAAGGGGACTAACACCTGGACTGTGGCATGCCGGAGGGGGATCCATGGCAAAACTCCCACGGAAAATTACATAGTTGATGCAGAGTCTGTTTTTAAGCCATAAAGGGCATAAATCACCTAACATTGCTAAATTGTTTGGAATAACGTGCTTTAAAACATCAGGTATGATGTTGTATCGATCGGGTAGTGTAAGGGTACGCCCGCTTCACAGTGACAGACCAAACTCCCCGTTTAAAGGGACAGTCTACACCAGAATTTTTATTGTTTTAAAAGATAGATAATCCCTTTATTACCCATTTCCCAGTTTGCATAACTAACACATTTATAATAATATACTTTTAACCTCTGTGATTATCTTGTATCTAAGCCTCTGCAAACTGCCCCTTTTTTCAGTTCTTTTGACAGAGTTGCAGTCTAGCCAATCAGTGCCTGCTCCCAGATAACTTCTCGTGCACGAGCACAGTGTTATCTATATGAAATACGTGAACTAATACCCTCTAGTGGTGAAAAACAGTTAAAATGCAATCTGAAAGAGGTGGGCTTCAAGGTCTAAGAAATTAGCATATGAACCTCCTAGGTTAAGCTTTCAACTAAGAATACCAAGAGAACAAAGCAAAATTGGTGATACAAGTAAATTGGAAAATTGATTAAAATTACATGCTCTATCTGAATCATGAAAGTTTATTTTGACCTAGACTGTCCCTTTAACGCACCGCAAACAACCGCAAACAGTCCATTTGCACAACCGCAAACTCCCCATTTGCACAAGGTTGGATACCAAGCTAGCCATGTCCCGTTCCTTGTCCTCACTGATGTCATTGAAGGTCTCTTCCTCCACCCAGCCACGTCAACACCAAGGGTCCCCGAAAGGTGACAACAAGCCCCCTGGGACGCCTGCTGTGTTTGGTCTTCCACCTCCTCAAAGTCACCTTCCTCCTCTGACTCCTCTTCTTCAGACTCCTCTCTCTGTGTTGCCTCTCTCTGCGTTATTATAAGGTGTGTTAAGTAGTACTATTCCTATCAGTTTAATCCCTGTTACGTCCCCTATCAGGGGACGTGTATATGGCATCGATTTTAGGAACCGGGAGATGGAAAAAGATGCTTGGCCGGTCCTCCTACTTCAAATTTGGGGCACTGCACCTGCAATCTAATGTGCCACCAGATAGGAGTGGTGTGTTAAGTAGTACTATTCTTATCAGTTTAATCCCTGTTACGTCCCCTATCAGGGGACGTGTATATGGCATCGATTTTAGGAACCGGGAGATGGAAAAAGATGCTTGGTCGGTCCTCCTACTTCAAATTTGGGGCACTGCGCGTGCAATCTAATGTGCCACCAGAATGGAGTGGTGTGTTAAGTAGTTCTTTTCTTATCAGTTTAATCCCTGTTACGTCCCCTATCAGGGGACGTGTATATGGCATCGATTTTAGGAACCGGGAGATGGGAAAAGATGCTTGGTCGGTCCTCCTACTTCAAATTTGGGGCACTGCACGTGCAATCTAATGTGCCACCAGATAGGAGTGGTGTGTTAAGTAGTACTATTCTTATCAGTTTAATCCCTGTTACGTCCCCTATCAGGGGACGTGTATATGGCATCGATTTTAGGAACCGGGAGATGGAAAAAGATGCTTGGTCGGTCCTCCTACTTCAAATTTGGGGCACTGCACGTGCAATCTAATGTGCCACCAGATAGGAGTGGTGTGTTAAGTAGTTCTATTCTTATCAGTTTAATCCCTGTTACGTCCCCTATCAGGGGACGTGTATATGGCATCGATTTTAGGAACCGGGAGATGGAAAAAGATGCTTGGTCGGTCCTCCTACTTCAAATTTGGGGCACTGCGCGTGCAGTGATGTGTTAAGTAGTACTATTCCTATCAATTTAATCCCTGTTATGTGCCTTTTTTTTGGTTTGGTTTTTGAAGCCACAGTGCAGCACCAGAGGCCAGAAAAATTAGGCATGTACACATGCCTGAAAAATTAGGTATTGTTGCAGCCGCTGCTGTAGCAGCGGCCAGAAAAATTGATGTTTGTTTCCCAGGCAGAAAGTGCCCTAAAACATTGCGGCTTGAACCCTAGTTGGTGGCGGATAAGTCACGCAAGTCATCCGGCATTCAGAGATAAAATACAGCAGCGTGTGGACCATTTTTAGCCCAAGGCAGCTCATCTCATCAGGCCTTTTTTAGTCGAATGTATCGCCCACTGTCAGTACCTTCGGGATCCATCCCTCATTCATCTTAATAAAGGTGAGGTAATCTAGACTTTTTTGACCTAGGCGACTTCTCTTCTCAGTGACAATACCTCCTGCTGCACTGAAGGTCCTTTCTGACAGGACACTTGAAGCGGGGCAGGCCAGAAGTTCTATCGCAAATTGGGATAGCTCAGGCCACAGGTCAAGCCTGCACACCCAGTAGTCAAGGGGTTCATCGCTCCTCAGAGTGTCGATATCTGCAGTTGAGGCGAGGTAGTCTGCTACCTGTCGGTCGAGTCGTTCTCTGAGGGTGGACCCCGAAGGGCTGTGGCGATGCGTAGGACTTAAAAAGCTCCGCATGTCCTCCATCAACAACACGTCTGTAAAGCGTCCTGTCCTTGCCGGCGTGGTCATGGGAGGAGGAGGATTACTTTCACCTCTTCCCCTGTTAGATTCCCATTGTGCTGTGACATCACCCTTATACGCTGTGTAAAGCATACTTTTTAATTTATTTTGGAACTGCTGCATCCTTTCTGACTTGTGGTAATTCGTTAACATTTCAGGCACTTTATGCTTATACCGGGGGTCTAGTAGCGTGGACACCCAGTACAGGTCGTTCTCCTTCAGCCTTTTTATACGAGGGTCCCTCAACAGGCACGACAGTATGAAAGACCCCATTTGCACAAGGTTGGATGCCGAGCTACTCATGTCCCGTTCCTCGTCCGCAGTGATCTCACTGAAGGTATGTTCTTCCCCCCAGCCACGTACAACACCACGGGTACCAGATAGGTGACAACGAGCACCCTGGGATGCCTGTTGTGGTTGGTCTTCCTCCTCCTTCTCAAAGCCACATTCCTCCTCTGACTCCTCTTCCTCACAATCCTCTTCCAGCGTTGCCGCAGGTCCAGCAAGCGATGCTGATAAGGCTGTTTCTGGTGGTGATGGTGACCACAACTCTTCCTTTTCCTCTTCACGCTCATCTACGGCCTGATCCAGCACTCTTCGCAGGGCACGCTCCAGGAACAAAACAAATGGTATGATGTCACTGATGGTGCCTTCGTTGCGACTGACTAGGTTTGTCACCTCCTCAAAAGGACGCATGAGCCTACAGGCATTGCGCATGAGCGTCCAGTAACGTGGCAAAAAAATTCCCAGCTCCGCAGAGGCTGTCCTAGCACCCCGGTCATACAAATAGTCGTTAACGGCTTTTTCTTGTTGGATCAGGCGGTCGAACATTAGAAGTGTTGAATTCCAACGTGTCGGGCTGTCGCAAATCAAGCGCCTCACTGGCATGTTGTTTCGCCGCTGGATATCTGAAAAGTGCGCCATGGCCGTGTAGGAACGCCTGAAATGGCCACAAACCTTCCTGGCCTGCTTCAGGACATCCTGTAAGCCTGGGTACTTATGCACAAAGCGTTGTACGATCAGATTACACACATGTGCCATGCACGGCACATGTGTCAACTTGCCCAAATTCAATGCCGCCACCAAATTTCTTCCGTTGTCACTAACCACTTTGCCGATCTCCAGTTGGTGCGGAGTCAGCCACTGATCCACCTGTGCGTTCAGGGCGGACAGGAGTGCTTGTCCGGTGTGACTCTCTGCGTTCAGGCAAGTCAACCCAAAGACGGCGTGACACTGCCATATCCGGGATGTGGAATAGTACCTGGAGAGCTGGGGGGTGCCGTTGATGTGGAGCAAGACGCAGCAGCAGAAGAGGACTCAGCCGAGGAGGTTATGGAAGAGGATGGAGTAGGAGGAGTAGAGGAGGTGGCAGCAGGCCTGCCTGCAAGTCGTGGCGGTGTCACCAACTCCTCTGCAGAGCCACGCATTCCATGCTTGGCAGCCGTCAGCAGGTTTACCCAATGCGCACTGTAGGTGATATACCTGCCCTGACCATGCTTTGCAGACCAGGTATCAGTGGTCAGATGGACCCTTGCCCCAACACTGTGTGCCAGACATGCCATTACTTCCTTTTGCACAATCGAGTACAGGTTGGGGATTGCCTTTTGTGCAAAGAAATTTCGGCCGGGTACCTTCCACTGCGGTGTCCCAATAGCTACAAATTTTTTGAACGCCTCAGACTCCACCAGCTTGTATGGTAAAAGCTGGCGGGCTAAGAGTTCAGTCAAGCCAGCTGTCAGATGCCGGGCAAGGGGGTGACTTTGTGACATTGGCTTCTTATGCTCAAACATGTCCTTGACAGACACCTGACTGTGGGCAGATGAGCAGGAACTGCTCAAGTTGAGACACGAGTGGCGGATGGTTGAGAGGGGGCAAGGAGGACAGCAGTGGTTGACGTGGCTGAAGATGCTAGACCAGGAGGAGGATGGCGGCTTTGAGTTTGTGTGCTGCTTGTACTCATGTGTTGATCCCATAGGCGTTTGTGATGTGCGATCATGTGCCTTCGCAAAGCAGTTGTACCTAGGTGGGTGTTGGACTTCCCACGACTCAGTTTCTTTTGGCACAGGTTGCAAATGGCATCGCTGTTGTCAGAGGCAGACACACAAAAAAATGCCACACTGCTGAGCTCTGCAATGACGGCATTCTGGTGGTGGCAACAGCATGCGTTGATTGGCGTGCTGTCTGGCTGACCCCGGGTGCCGATGCATGCTGTCTGACTGTGCCACTAGCTCCTTGCGACGACCTCCCCCTCCTTCCAACTCGTCTCCCCATCTGACCTTTCCCACTCTTCTTCTTCTCTTCTAGCGGGCACCCACGTGACATCCATGGACGCATCGTCATCATCAACCGCTTCACTTGTATCTGACAACTCAACAAAGGAAGCAGCAGCGGGTACAACATCATCATCACACTGTACATCCATGTGTGTAATGCTGCCTGACTGAGACATATCCCTGTTATCTACATCCTCTGGCAATAATGGTTGCGCATCACTATCACTCATTTCTTTCAACTGATGTGTAAATAACTCCTCTGACAGATCAAGTGAAGCGGCTGTGGTGCTAGTGTTGGTGGTGGCGGCAGGCGGGCGAGTGGTAACTTGAGAGGTGCCCGAAGCTAAGCTGGAGGAGGATGGTGCGTCAAGGTTCCGAGCGGAAGCTGTAGAAGATTGGGTGTCCTGTGTTAGCCAGTCAACTATGTCCTCAGAACTGTTCGAGTTCGGGGTACGTGGCCTCTGAACACTGGGCATTATTTTAGGGCCAAAGGGAATCACAGCACCACGAACACGACGGCCCCTGCGGGGTGGCCTGCCTCTGTCTGTCATTTTTTTTTCGATTAGTGGTACTATGCGTGCAAGCTACTGTGACAACAGATATGAGTGGCACTGTGCACTGGCAGAAGGTGGCAGAGTAGACGCTGTAGGCCTGACACACACGCTTGCAGGCAACTAACTGCTATTCAATCTATTACAGTCAAAATTGTATTTTTTTTTTAAATGTACACTACTGTTACACCAGATATGAGTTGCACTGGTGTGACACTGTGCCCTGGCAGGAACTGAAACGCACACGTGTGAAGGAAACTGACTGCTATTATTTAACATAGTCAAAAAAGTGTTGTTTTTTTAAAATCTACACTACTGTTACACCAGATATGAGTTGCACTGGGGTGACACTGTGCCCTGGCAGGCAGGCACTGAAACGCACACGTGTGAAGGAAACTGACTGCTATTATTTAACACAGTCAAAAAAGTTTTTTTTTTTTTAAATCTACACTACTGTTACACCAGATATGAGTTGCACTGGGGTGACACTGTGCCCTGGCAGGCAGGCACTGAAACGCACACGTGTGAAGGAAACTGACTGCTATTATTTAACACAGTCAAAAAAGTGTTGTTTTTTTTTAAATCTACACTACTGTTACACCAGATATGAGTGGTGGCACTGGGGTGACACTGTGCCCTGGCAGGCAGTCATTGAAACGCACACGTGTGAAGGAAACTGACTGCTATTATTTAACACAGTCAAAAAAGTGTTGTTTTTTTTTAAATCTACACTACTGTTACACCAGATATGAGTGGTGGCACTGGGGTGACACTGTGCCCTGGCAGGCAGTCATTGAAACGCACACGTGTGAAGGAAACTGACTGCTATTATTTAACACAGTCAAAAAAGTGTTTTTTTTTTTAAAATCTACACTACTGTTACACCAGATATGAGTTGCACTGGGGTGACACTGTGCCCTGGCAGGCAGGCACTGAAACGCACATGTGTGAAGGAAACTGACTGCTATTATTTCACAGTCAAAAAAGTGTTTGTTTTTTTTAAATCTACACTACTGTTACACCAGATATGAGTTGCAGTGGGGTGACACTGTGCCCTGGCAGGCAGGCACTGAAACGCACACGTGTGAAGGAAACTGACTGCTATTATTTAACACTGTCAAAAAAGTGTTGTTTTTTTTAAATCTACACTACTGTTATACCAGATATGAGTGGTGGCACTGGGGTGACACTGTGCCCTAGCAGGCAGGCACTGAAACGCACACGTGTGAAGGAAACTGACTGCTATTATTTAACACTGTCAAAAAAGTGTTGTTTTTTTTAAATGTACACTACTGTTACACCAGATATGAGTTGCACTGGGGTGACACTGTGCCCTAGCAGGCACTGAAACGCACACGTGTGAAGGAAACTGACTGCTATTATTTAACACTGTCAAAAAAGTGTTGTTTTTTTTAAATGTACACTACTGTTACAACAGATATGAGTGGTGGCACTGGGGTGACACTGTGCCCTAGCAGGCACTGAAACGCACACGTGTGAAGGAAACTGACTGCTATTATTTCACAGTCAAAAAAGTGTTTTGTTTTTTTTTAAATCTACACTACTGTTACACCAGATATGAGTTGCACTGGGGTGACACTGTGCCCTGGCAGGCACTGAAACGCACACGTGTGAAGAAAACTGACTGCTAATATTTCACAGTCAAAAAAGTGTTGTTTTTTTTTAAATGTACACTACTGTTACACTAGATATGAGTTGCACTGGGGTGACACTGTGCCCTAGCAGGCACTGAAACGCACACGTGTGAAGGAAACTGACTGCTATTATTTAACACTGTCAAAAAAGTGTTGTTTTTTTTAAATCTACACCACTGTTACAACAGATATGAGTGGTGGCACTGGGGTGACACTGTGCCCTGGCAGGCACTGAAACGCACACGTGTGAAGGAAACTGACTGCTATTATTTCATAGTCAAAAAAGTGTTGTTTTTTTTTAAATGTACACTACTGTTACACCAGATATGAATTGCACTGGGGTAACACTGTACCCTGACAGGCACTGAAACGCACACGTGTGAAGGAAACTGACTGCTATTATTTAGCACAGTCAAAAAAGTGTTGTTTTTTTTAAATCTACACTACTGTTACACCAGATATGAGTTGCACTGGGGTGACACTGTGCCCTGGCAGGCAGGCACTGAAACGCACACGTGTGAAGGAAACTGACTGCTATTATTTCACAGTCAAAAAAGTGTTGTTTTTTTTAAATGTACACTACTGTTACAACAGATATGGGTTGCACTGGGGTGACAATGTGCCCTGGCAGGCCCTGAAACGCACACGTGTGAAGGAAACTGACTGCTATTATTTAACAGTCAAAAAAGTGTTTTTTTTTTTATTTAAACTTTGTTTTTATTGAGGTTTCGAAAAGCAAATCACAAAATTAAAAAAGGAAAAACAGTATGCACCGTTAATCATTGCGGAGAATGTAAATTACATTACAATGTTGAGTGTATAAAAACAATCTGGAAAGGAGAACAAGCATTAATGAACAACTCTAGTTTACAGTTGTGATTTGCCTATGTAAATGTGGACCTTCTATTGAACTCTAGAGGCCTCTCTTAAACCTCAAACAAATGCAAAATAAAACAGCTTGCGAAGGTTAGTATGAGGTATGAGAGACCACATTAGGGCTACAAAACAAACCTCTTTTTTATATCGATTATATATTATAGGTAGGGTTGAATTAAAAGTATGTGGGTGCATTGCATCTAGTAGGATATATTATAAAGATAGTCATTATAATTGGGTATGTGGGTATGTTGCGTTTAATGATATAACTTACAAGTGGTATAAGTAGTATTGTAGAAATGGTATGACTAGTATGATAGAGTATGTAGGTATAAATAGGTAGGTTACGGCATAGGTAAGATAAGCCGTGTAGTGAACCCTCCTAAATTAGGACGTATATTATTGGGGGGGGGGGGGAGGTGGTAAATTAAATAATGATAGATGTGAGAAACATGATATATAGGCCTCTAAATGCTATTATTCAAAACAAGGGCCAGCCTCATTTTATGTATCAAAGCCTGACAACCTCTTAAAAATAAATAGAGATTCTAAGAAAGAAAAAATAAATAAATAAAGTTTGGGTACATGAATGCCAAAGCAGAAAATAAGATTGCCACGGGGCATGGGCCCTATGCCCAGCGGCAGGAGATGTAAAGCCACTTCAATTCCACTCAGGTACTATTTATAGGCAGTAGGCTCAGCAATAAGCATGTAATTGTTATTCGCATTCAGTAGGACAACTATTAATTTATACCCTATAGAAAGAGTGTGGCTGAAAGTTGGTGCTACTATTAATGTGTATCTCAATCTTAGAATCATGTCAGGTATTATGGTTAGGCTTACGTGTTAGGTACTAAACTGCTAGTAGTCTTGCCAATATCTATGTACATATATCATTATACTAATACTATTAAAGTACCTTGCTATCTCAAGTTAACAGTGCAAAGAGATTGGTTTCAATATAAGGTTCAATATGCCAGGGTGCAAGCAATGTACAAAAGTAAGGATATGCGTAGGAGACAAGTGAGTAAAATGCTCAGCAAACATATAAGCAAAACAGAACACATATTAACCAAGGATAATTCCATCAAATAACAATGATGCCCTTTTAAGCCCAAATATCTATAGTGGTACCAATGCATGGCATATATGAAGGTTCACCAAACAAACAATATAGAGAGATATCAAGGCTGTTAGAATACTGTCTAATAGGGAAGTGCCAACAGTACAAAAAGTATATAGTGTGTATTACAATAGTATGAATAAAAATTATAGAACAAGTAGGTATAAGTTTCATGCGTGGTTCCTGCTACTTTCAGTATATGTTCTATTGTCATACATTATAGAATAAATTAGTCAAAGTTTATTAACTAAGAATATGAATGAGTAGCATTTGCTCAATCTAATAAGTCAGCAAGTACAATAAAGTGTATGGTGGATAGAACAGAACACAATACATATTAACTCATTTAGAGAGCATAAGACCAGAGATATTTAAGCTGGCAAATCTTTAACTAACTATATAAACAAACATAATTAACCTGGGAGCCTGTGAGCAGTAATAAGAAAACTTAACACCAGTATTAGCATATGGGGTCTTCAGGGCAACACTTTGAAAAATACAGCATAGAGGCCAATGCTCAGAGCCATGGGGTTAAACATTAGCATGAATACAGAATAAAACAAGTAGGCATATGTTTAATGCGTGGTTTCTACTGTACACAGGATATGTTCTATTTGCATACTGTATCAAATAAATGTGCTTTTCTGTAACTTGGTTCCGCAGCACGTCCAATTTAGATATCTGACTGTACTGCGAGGTTCGTCCTGACACCACATCAAACAGTTTAGGTGGCCAATAATAAAAAGTCTGTATGCTATCACCGGGGGATGCTTGTACAAAGGGAAAGTTGACAGCAGGCAAATATACATAGTGTGCTACCCCAGTGCTACGTAGTAAGGGAATAAAAGTTCAGCCGACACCTTTGCTCCCCTTAAACTGTTGAGATCCCATCATGTTAATTAAATCCGGCTGATAGTTTCCCTGCAATTTAGAAAGATGTGGGACAAGACAAAATCAGCAGTTCAAATTGCACCCAGCTTGCCCGGTAAGCTGCGACAGTCAATTCCACTGTGCAGAAAACAGTTAACCTATTCCTCTTCTGCTAGTACCCAGTGCAGGAGGTGTACGAAAAGGAAATGGGCCATGTAGAGTAAAAGGGAGAGACTCTTTGCAAACCAGAAAGGCGTTTGAGGGAAAGTTCCAAATTCCTTGCCCCTGTGTATAGAGTTATTAACTGACATCGGGGAGCTTCTGGGGGGCAACTTGAAGGTGTGTTGTACTTGGTATTAGAGGTAAAATGCTCAATGCAATAGATTTCGTGGTCTACCATGTAAGGCTGCGTGTTAAGGTGAACTCCTAATGTAGGTGTATTTGAGTCGCAATCTCCCCTTGTGTGCTGAGATCCAGTGTACGTACTCACATCCCACGTGCTGTGCGACTGACCGGGGTATGTGGGTCCGCTGGAGCTTATCAAGGGTACCGCATCTCCACTTACTCCTCTTTCACAATAAGTGTGTTGCGCTCTAGTTGAAGTTGCCTCAGTCAGGTCCGATGTCTGCACGGTCACAAGCTCGCATTCCTCCGCTAAGTCTGATGCACTATTCAAAGTTGGGAAGAGCTTTTTTTGATAGTGATTTAGGAGTCTAGCGATCTCAGCTAGTATAAGGTGGGTGTCGGCCATAGCAAGTGTATTCCCACGAGGGTGGTAAAATGGCTGCCGCCCTTGAAGTTCCAGAGTAGGTATTTTTCTTTTGGTTCCAGCGCAGAACTAATACATAAGTAATCGAGAGCAGTGTCCTCCATGTATGAGATGAGGCTTTAGATGGGCAAGCATGAGATGTCAAAAGCTGTTTATACGTTAAATCCCGGTATTAAGTCATTCTTAAATAAAGCTATGCCGGAGCTCTGAATCTTGCGACCTTTCTTGCGCGTTGTTGGCTCCGCCCCCGTGTTGTTTTTTTTAAATCTACACTACTGTTACACCAGATATGAGTTGCACTGGGGTGACACTGTGCCCTGGCAGGCAGGCACTGAAATGCACACATGTGAAGGAAACTGACTGCTATTATTTAACACAGTCAAAAAAGTTTTTTTTTTTTTTAAATCTACACTACTGTTACACCAGATATGAGTTGCACTGGGGTGACACTGTGCCCTGGCAGGCAGGCACTGAAACGCACACGTGTGAAGGAAACTGACTGCTATTATTTAACACAGTCAAAAAAGTGTTTTTTTTTTTTTAAATCTACACTACTGTTACACCAGATATGAGTGGTGGCACTGGGGTGACACTGTGCCCTGGCAGGCAGTCATTGAAACGCACACGTGTGAAGGAAACTGACTGCTATTATTTAACACAGTCAAAAAAGTGTTTTTTTTTTTTAAATCTAAACTACTGTTACACCAGATATGAGTGGTGGCACTGGGGGGACACTGTGCCCTGGCAGGCAGTCATTGAAACGCACACGTGTGAAGGAAACTGACTGCTATTATTTAACACAGTCAAAAAAGTGTTTGTTTTTTTAAAATCTACACTACTGTTACACCAGATATGAGTTGCACTGGGGTGACACTGTGCCCTGGCAGGCAGGCACTGAAACGCACATGTGTGAAGGAAACTGACTGCTATTATTTCACAGTCAAAAAAGTTTTTTTTTTTTTTAAAATCTACACTACTGTTACACCAGATATGAGTTGCAGTGGGGTGACACTGTGCCCTGGCAGGCAGGCACTGAAACGCACACGTGTGAAGGAAACTGACTGCTATTATTTAACACTGTCAAAAAAGTGTTGTTTTTTTTAAATCTACACTACTGTTATACCAGATATGAGTGGTGGCACTGGGGTGACACTGTGCCCTAGCAGGCAGGCACTGAAACGCACACGTGTGAAGGAAACTGACTACTATTATTTAACACTGTCAAAAAAGTGTTGTTTTTTTTAAATGTACACTACTGTTACACCAGATATGAGTTGTACTGGGGTGACACTGTGCCCTGGCAGGCACTGAAACGCACACGTGTGAAGGAAACTGACTGCTATTATTTAACACTGTCAAAAAAGTGTTGTTTTTTTTAAATCTACACCACTGTTACAACAGATATGAGTGGTGGCACTGGGGTGACACTGTGCCCTGGCAGGCACTGAAACGCACACGTGTGAAGGAAACTGACTGCTATTATTTCATAGTCAAAAAAGTGTTGTTTTTTTTTAAATGTACACTACTGTTACACCAGATATGGGTTGCACTGGGGTGACAATGTGCCCTGGCAGGCCCTGAAACGCACACGTGTGAAGGAAACTGACTGCTATTATTTAACAGTCAAAAAAGTTTTTTTTTTTAATTTAAACTTTGTTTTTATTGAGGTTTCGAAAAGCAAATCACAAAATTAAAAAAGGAAAAACAGTATGCACCGTTAATCATTGCGGAGAATGTAAATTACATTACAATGTTGAGTGTATAAAAACAATCTGGAAAGGAGAACAAGCATTAATAAACAACTCTAGTTTACAGTTGTGATTTGCCTATGTAAATGTGGACCTTCTATTGAACTCTAGAGGCCTCTCTTAAACCTCAAACAAATGCAAAATAAAACAGCTTGCGAAGGTTAGTATGAGGTATGAGAGACCACATTAGGGCTACAAAACAAACCTCTTTTTTATATCGATTATATATTATAGGTAGGGTTGAATTAAAAGTATGTGGGTGCATTGCATCTAGTAGGATATATTATAAAGATAGTCATTATAATTGGGTATGTGGGTATGTTGCGTTTAATGATATAACTTACAAGTGGTATAAGTAGTATTGTAGAAATGGTATGACTAGTATGATAGAGTATGTAGGTATAAATAGGTAGGTTACGGCATAGGTAAGATAAGCCGTGTAGTGAACCCTCCTAAATTAGGACGTATATTATTGGGGGGGGGGGGGAGGTGGTAAATTAAATAATGATAGATGTGAGAAACATGATATATAGGCCTCTAAATGCTATTATTCAAAACAAGGGCCAGCCTCATTTTATGTATCAAAGCCTGACAACCTCTTAAAAATAAATAGAGATTCTAAGAAAGAAAAAATAAATAAATAAAGTTTGGGTACATGAATGCCAAAGCAGAAAATAAGATTGCCACGGGGCATGGGCCCTATGCCCAGCGGCAGGAGATGTAAAGCCACTTCAATTCCACTCAGGTACTATTTATAGGCAGTAGGCTCAGCAATAAGCATGTAATTGTTATTCGCATTCAGTAGGACAACTATTAATTTATACCCTATAGAAAGAGTGTGGCTGAAAGTTGGTGCTACTATTAATGTGTATCCCAATCTTAGAATCATGTCAGGTATTATGGTTAGGCTTACGTGTTAGGTACTAAACTGCTAGTAGTCTTGCCAATATCTATGTACATATATCATTATACTATTAAAGTACCTTGCTATCTCAAGTTAACAGTGCAAAGAGATTGGTTTCAATATAAGGTTCAATATGCCAGGGTGCAAGCAATGTACAAAAGTAAGGATATGCGTAGGAGACAAGTGAGTAAAATGCTCAGCAAACATATAAGCAAAACAGAACACATATTAACCAAGGATAATTCCATCAAATAACAATGATGCCCTTTTAAGCCCAAATATCTATAGTGGTACCAATGCATGGCATATATGAAGGTTCACCAAACAAACAATATAGAGAGATATCAAGGCTGTTAGAATACTGTCTAATAGGGAAGTGCCAACAGTACAAAAAGTATATAGTGTGTATTACAATAGTATGAATAAAAATTATAGAACAAGTAGGTATAAGTTTCATGCGTGGTTCCTGCTACTTTCAGTATATGTTCTATTGTCATACATTATAGAATAAATTAGTCAAAGTTTATTAACTAAGAATATGAATGAGTAGCATTTGCTCAATCTAATAAGTCAGCAAGTACAATAAAGTGTATGGTGGATAGAACAGAACACAATACATATTAACTCATTTAGAGAGCATAAGACCAGAGATATTTAAGCTGGCAAATCTTTAACTAACTATATAAACAAACATAATTAACCTGGGAGCCTGTGAGCAGTAATAAGAAAACTTAACACCAGTATTAGCATATGGGGTCTTCAGGGCAACACTTTGAAAAATACAGCATAGAGGCCAATGCTCAGAGCCATGGGGTTAAACATTAGCATGAATACAGAATAAAACAAGTAGGCATATGTTTAATGCGTGGTTTCTACTGTACACAGGATATGTTCTATTTGCATACTGTATCAAATAAATGTGCTTTTCTGTAACTTGGTTCCGCAGCACGTCCAATTTAGATATCTGACTGTACTGCGAGGTTCGTCCTGACACCACATCAAACAGTTTAGGTGGCCAATAATAAAAAGTCTGTATGCTATCACCGGGGGATGCTTGTACAAAGGGAAAGTTGACAGCAGGCAAATATACATAGTGTGCTACCCCAGTGCTACGTAGTAAGGGAATAAAAGTTCAGCCGACACCTTTGCTCCCCTTAAACTGTTGAGATCCCATCATGTTAATTAAATCCGGCTGATAATTTCCCTGCAATTTAGAAAGATGTGGGACAAGACAAAATCAGCAGTTCAAATTGCACCCAGCTTGCCCGGTAAGCTGCGACAGTCAATTCCACTGTGCAGAAAACAGTTAACCTATTCCTCTTCTGCTAGTACCCAGTGCAGGAGGTGTACGAAAAGGAAATGGGCCATGTAGAGTAAAAGGGAGAGACTCTTTGCAAACCAGAAAGGCGTTTGAGGGAAAGTTCCAAATTCCTTGCCCCTGTGTATAGAGTTATTAACTGACATCGGGGAGCTTCTGGGGGGCAACTTGAAGGTGTGTTGTACTTGGTATTAGAGGTAAAATGCTCAATGCAATAGATTTCGTGGTCTACCATGTAAGGCTGCGTGTTAAGGTGAACTTCTCCTAATGTAGGTGTATTTGAGTCGCAATCTCCCCTTGTGTGCTGAGATCCAGTGTACGTACTCACATCCCACGTGCTGTGCGACTGACCGGGGTATGTGGGTCCGCTGGAGCTTATCAAGGGTACCGCATCTCCACTTACTCCTCTTTCACAATAAGTGTGTTGCGCTCTAGTTGAAGTTGCCTCAGTCAGGTCCGATGTCTGCACGGTCACAAGCTCGCATTCCTCCGCTAAGTCTGATGCACTATTCAAAGTTGGGAAGAGCTTTTTTTGATAGTGATTTAGGAGTCTAGCGATCTCAGCTAGTATAAGGTGGGTGTCGGCCATAGCAAGTGTATTCCCACGAGGGTGGTAAAATGGCTGCCGCCCTTGAAGTTCCAGAGTAGGTATTTTTCTTTTGGTTCCAGCGCAGAACTAATACATAAGTAATCGAGAGCAGTGTCCTCCATGTATGAGATGAGGCTTTAGATGGGCAAGCATGAGATGTCAAAAGCTGTTTATACGTTAAATCCCGGTATTAAGTCATTCTTAAATAAAGCTATGCCGGAGCTCTGAATCTTGCGACCTTTCTTGCGCGTTGTTGGCTCCGCCCCCGTGTTGTTTTTTTTAAATCTACACTACTGTTACACCAGATATGAGTTGCACTGGGGTGACACTGTGCCCTGGCAGGCAGGCACTGAAATGCACACATGTGAAGGAAACTGACTGCTATTATTTAACACAGTCAAAAAAGTTTTTTTTTTTTTAAATCTACACTACTGTTACACCAGATATGAGTTGCACTGGGGTGACACTGTGCCCTGGCAGGCAGGCACTGAAACGCACACGTGTGAAGGAAACTGACTGCTATTATTTAACACAGTCAAAAAAGTGTTTTTTTTTTTTAAATCTACACTACTGTTACACCAGATATGAGTGGTGGCACTGGGGTGACACTGTGCCCTGGCAGGCAGTCATTGAAACGCACACGTGTGAAGGAAACTGACTGCTATTATTTAACACAGTCAAAAAAGTGTTTGTTTTTTTTAAATCTACACTACTGTTACACCAGATATGAGTGGTGGCACTGGGGTGACACTGTGCCCTGGCAGGCAGTCATTGAAACGCACACGTGTGAAGGAAACTGACTGCTATTATTTCACAGTCAAAAAAGTGTTTTTTTTTTAAAAATCTACACTACTGTTACACCAGATATGAGTTGCAGTGGGGTGACACTGTGCCCTGGCAGGCAGGCACTGAAACGCACACGTGTGAAGGAAACTGACTGCTATTATTTAACACTGTCAAAAAAGTGTTGTTTTTTTTAAATCTACACTACTGTTATACCAGATATGAGTGGTGGCACTGGGGTGACACTGTGCCCTAGCAGGCAGGCACTGAAACGCACACGTGTGAAGGAAACTGACTGCTATTATTTAACACTGTCAAAAAAGTGTTGTTTTTTTTAAATGTACACTACTGTTACACCAGATATGAGTTGCACTGGGGTGACACTGTGCCCTAGCAGGCACTGAAACGCACACGTGTGAAGGAAACTGACTGCTATTATTTAACACTGTCAAAAAAGTGTTGTTTTTTTTAAATGTACACTACTGTTACAACAGATATGAGTGGTGGCACTGGGGTGACACTGTGCCCTGGCAGGCACTGAAACGCACACGTGTGAAGGAAACTGACTGCTATTATTTCACAGTCAAAAAAGTGTTGTTTTTTTTTAAATCTACACTACTGTTACACCAGATATGAGTTGCACTGGGGTGACACTGTGCCCTGGCAGGCACTGAAACGCACACGTGTGAAGGAAACTGACTGCTATTATTTAACACTGTCAAAAAAGTGTTGTTTTTTTTAAATCTACACTACTGTTATACCAGATATGAGTGGTGGCACTGGGGTGACACTGTGCCCTAGCAGGCAGGCACTGAAACGCACACGTGTGAAGGAAACTGACTGCTATTATTTAACACTGTCAAAAAAGTGTTGTTTTTTTTAAATGTACACTACTGTTACAACAGATATGAGTGGTGGCACTGGGGTGACACTGTGCCCTGGCAGGCAATGAAACGCACACGTGTGAAGGAAACTGACTGCTATTATTTAACACTGTCAAAAAAGTGTTGTTTTTTTTAAATCTACACCACTGTTACAACAGATATGAGTGGTGGCACTGGGGTGACACTGTGCCCTGGCAGGCACTGAAACGCACACGTGTGAAGGAAACTGACTGCTATTATTTCATAGTCAAAAAAGTGTTTTTTTTTTTTAAATGTACACTACTGTTACACCAGATATGAATTGCACTGGGGTAACACTGTACCCTGACAGGCACTGAAACGCACACGTGTGAAGGAAACTGACTGCTATTATTTAGCACAGTCAAAAAAGTGTTGTTTTTTTTAAATCTACACTACTGTTACACCAGATATGAGTTGCACTGGGGTGACACTGTGCCCTGGCAGGCAGGCACTGAAACGCACACGTGTGAAGGAAACTGACTGCTATTATTTAGCACAGTCAAAAAAGTGTTGTTTTTTTTAAATCTACACTACTGTTACACCAGATATGAGTTGCACTGGGGTAACACTGTACCCTGGCAGGCACTGAAACGCACACGTGTGAAGGAAACTGACTGCTATTATTTCACAGTCAAAAAAGTGTTGTTTTTTTTAAATGTACACTACTGTTACAACAGATATGGGTTGCACTGGGGTGACAATGTGCCATGGCAGGCCCTGAAACGCACACGTGTGAAGGAAACTGACTGCTATTATTTAACAGTCAAAAAAGTGTTTTTTTTTTATTTAAACTTTGTTTTTATTGAGGTTTCGAAAAGCAAATCACAAAATTAAAAAAGGAAAAACAGTATGCACCGTTAATCATTGCGGAGAATGTAAATTACATTACAATGTTGAGTGTATAAAAACAATCTGGAAAGGAGAACAAGCATTAATAAACAACTCTAGTTTACAGTTGTGATTTGCCTATGTAAATGTGGACCTTCTATTGAACTCTAGAGGCCTCTCTTAAACCTCAAACAAATGCAAAATAAAACAGCTTGCGAAGGTTAGTATGAGGTATGAGAGACCACATTAGGGCTACAAAACAAACCTCTTTTTTATATCGATTATATATTATAGGTAGGGTTGAATTAAAAGTATGTGGGTGCATTGCATCTAGTAGGATATATTATAAAGATAGTCATTATAATTGGGTATGTGGGTATGTTGCGTTTAATGATATAACTTACAAGTGGTATAAGTAGTATTGTAGAAATGGTATGACTAGTATGATAGAGTATGTAGGTATAAATAGGTAGGTTACGGCATAGGTAAGATAAGCCGTGTAGTGAACCCTCCTAAATTAGGACGTATATTATTGGGGGGGGGGGGAGGTGGTAAATTAAATAATGATAGATGTGAGAAACATGATATATAGGCCTCTAAATGCTATTATTCAAAACAAGGGCCAGCCTCATTTTATGTATCAAAGCCTGACAACCTCTTAAAAATAAATAGAGATTCTAAGAAAGAAAAAATAAATAAATAAAGTTTGGGTACATGAATGCCAAAGCAGAAAATAAGATTGCCACGGGGCATGGGCCCTATGCCCAGCGGCAGGAGATGTAAAGCCACTTCAATTCCACTCAGGTACTATTTATAGGCAGTAGGCTCAGCAATAAGCATGTAATTGTTATTCGCATTCAGTAGGACAACTATTAATTTATACCCTATAGAAAGAGTGTGGCTGAAAGTTGGTGCTACTATTAATGTGTATCCCAATCTTAGAATCATGTCAGGTATTATGGTTAGGCTTACGTGTTAGGTACTAAACTGCTAGTAGTCTTGCCAATATCTATGTACATATATCATTATACTAATACTATTAAAGTACCTTGCTATCTCAAGTTAACAGTGCAAAGAGATTGGTTTCAATATAAGGTTCAATATGCCAGGGTGCAAGCAATGTACAAAAGTAAGGATATGCGTAGGAGACAAGTGAGTAAAATGCTCAGCAAACATATAAGCAAAACAGAACACATATTAACCAAGGATAATTCCATCAAATAACAATGATGCCCTTTTAAGCCCAAATATCTATAGTGGTACCAATGCATGGCATATATGAAGGTTCACCAAACAAACAATATAGAGAGATATCAAGGCTGTTAGAATACTGTCTAATAGGGAAGTGCCAACAGTACAAAAAGTATATAGTGTGTATTACAATAGTATGAATAAAAATTATAGAACAAGTAGGTATAAGTTTCATGCGTGGTTCCTGCTACTTTCAGTATATGTTCTATTGTCATACATTATAGAATAAATTAGTCAAAGTTTATTAACTAAGAATATGAATGAGTAGCATTTGCTCAATCTAATAAGTCAGCAAGTACAATAAAGTGTATGGTGGATAGAACAGAACACAATACATATTAACTCATTTAGAGAGCATAAGACCAGAGATATTTAAGCTGGCAAATCTTTAACTAACTATATAAACAAACATAATTAACCTGGGAGCCTGTGAGCAGTAATAAGAAAACTTAACACCAGTATTAGCATATGGGGTCTTCAGGGCAACACTTTGAAAAATACAGCATAGAGGCCAATGCTCAGAGCCATGGGGTTAAACATTAGCATGAATACAGAATAAAACAAGTAGGCATATGTTTAATGCGTGGTTTCTACTGTACACAGGATATGTTCTATTTGCATACTGTATCAAATAAATGTGCTTTTCTGTAACTTGGTTCCGCAGCACGTCCAATTTAGATATCTGACTGTACTGCGAGGTTCGTCCTGACACCACATCAAACAGTTTAGGTGGCCAATAATAAAAAGTCTGTATGCTATCACCGGGGGATGCTTGTACAAAGGGAAAGTTGACAGCAGGCAAATATACATAGTGTGCTACCCCAGTGCTACGTAGTAAGGGAATAAAAGTTCAGCCGACACCTTTGCTCCCCTTAAACTGTTGAGATCCCATCATGTTAATTAAATCCGGCTGATAGTTTCCCTGCAATTTAGAAAGATGTGGGACAAGACAAAATCAGCAGTTCAAATTGCACCCAGCTTGCCCGGTAAGCTGCGACAGTCAATTCCACTGTGCAGAAAACAGTTAACCTATTCCTCTTCTGCTAGTACCCAGTGCAGGAGGTGTACGAAAAGGAAATGGGCCATGTAGAGTAAAAGGGAGAGACTCTTTGCAAACCAGAAAGGCGTTTGAGGGAAAGTTCCAAATTCCTTGCCCCTGTGTATAGAGTTATTAACTGACATCGGGGAGCTTCTGGGGGGCAACTTGAAGGTGTGTTGTACTTGGTATTAGAGGTAAAATGCTCAATGCAATAGATTTTGTGGTCTACCATGTAAGGCTGCGTGTTAAGGTGAACTTCTCCTAATGTAGGTGTATTTGAGTCGCAATCTCCCCTTGTGTGCTGAGATCCAGTGTACGTACTCACATCCCACGTGCTGTGCGACTGACCGGGGTATGTGGGTCCGCTGGAGCTTATCAAGGGTACCGCATCTCCACTTACTCCTCTTTCACAATAAGTGTGTTGCGCTCTAGTTGAAGTTGCCTCAGTCAGGTCCGATGTCTGCACGGTCACAAGCTCGCATTCCTCCGCTAAGTCTGATGCACTATTCAAAGTTGGGAAGAGCTTTTTTTGATAGTGATTTAGGAGTCTAGCGATCTCAGCTAGTATAAGGTGGGTGTCGGCCATAGCAAGTGTATTCCCACGAGGGTGGTAAAATGGCTGCCGCCCTTGAAGTTCCAGAGTAGGTATTTTTCTTTTGGTTCCAGCGCAGAACTAATACATAAGTAATCGAGAGCAGTGTCCTCCATGTATGAGATGAGGCTTTAGATGGGCAAGCATGAGATGTCAAAAGCTGTTTATACGTTAAATCCCGGTATTAAGTCATTCTTAAATAAAGCTATGCCGGAGCTCTGAATCTTGCGACCTTTCTTGCGCGTTGTTGGCTCCGCCCCCGTGTTTTTTTTTTTAAATCTACACTACTGTTACACCCGATATGAGTTGCACTGGGGTGACACTGTGCCCTGGCAGGCAGGCACTGAAATGCACACATGTGAAGGAAACTGACTGCTATTATTTAACACAGTCAAAAAAGTTTTTTTTTTTTTAAATCTACACTACTGTTACACCAGATATGAGTTGCACTGGGGTGACACTGTGCCCTGGCAGGCAGGCAGGCACTGAAACGCACACGTGTGAAGGAAACTGACTGCTATTATTTAACACAGTCAAAAAAGTGTTTTTTTTTTTAAATCTACACTACTGTTACACCAGATATGAGTTGCACTGGGGTGACACTGTGCCCTGGCAGGCAGGCACTGAAACGCACACGTGTGAAGGAAACTGACTGCTATTATTTAACACAGTGAAAAAAGTGTTTTTTTTTTTTTAAATCTACACTACTGTTACACCAGATATGAGTTGCACTGGGGTGACACTGTGCCCTGGCAGGCAGGCACTGAAACG
The DNA here is from genome assembly GCF_027579735.1 of Bombina bombina. NCBI lineage: Eukaryota > Metazoa > Chordata > Amphibia > Anura > Bombinatoridae > Bombina > Bombina bombina. The sequence continues at coordinate 626,535,720 of NC_069505.1, forward strand.
CACACGTGTGAAGGAAACTGACTGCTATTATTTAACACAGTCAAAAAAGTGTTTTTTTTTTTTTAAATCTACACTACTGTTACATCAGATATGAGTGGTGGCACTGGGCAAGTGGGCACAGTATACGCTGTGAGCCTGACACACACGCTGGCAGGCAGGCAACTGCAATTAGATTACACAGGAAAAAAAAAAGCATACTGATGTTCTAGCCCTAAAAAGGGCTTTTTGGGGTGCTGTCCTTACAGCAGAGATCAGATGAGTCCTTCAGGACTGTAGTGGACACTGAATACACTAGCCTAGCTAGTTCCCCGATAACATGGCATTCTGCACATATATAGTATTAGCAAATGGATATATATACTGCTTTTGTACATTTAAAGGCATAGTCTTTAAATAACACCCCCATTTTAAAAATAAATAAATCTTAATATCTAATTCTGCATTTAATAAATGGTCCAAATGTTCTAAAATAAATTTTGCTTTAACATTTAGCAATTGTGTGAAACAGTTTTTTGTTTTTTGTTTACTTCCATGAGGAAAAGATTATGTTCCTCCCACACAAAATTAATAAATTTAGCACTAACAGTCTCCCATTTGCCTTCTGTTAAAAAAATATCTTCTTTTTGTAAATAGATTTATTGTCCAATCGTCTTTGACAACCAAAATCCCAGCTTGAACCAATATTCCCTCACTTTAGGACAGAACCAAATGCAATGTAACAACGTTGCCTTAGGAGGGCTACATCTATCACAAGAGGCATTAATATATTTCCTCCCCCCCCCCCACCAGATGACTTGGTGTAACATACGCTCTGTTTATAAGTTTAAGGTGAGATTCCTGCAATTAGATAAGTAAAGTTGCTTTACAGGTCCTCTGAACATTTTTTTGGATTACCAAACTATTAATTAAACTGCAGTCCTCTATCCATTTTAGCATAAGCTTATCAAGATTTTTGATCCTCTCTCTTTCTATAACTAACCCATACTGTCAAGGTATAAGTAAAGATTATATATATATCTATATATTATATATTAATCATATATTTGGCTAGTCAGTAGCAAATCATTCATTCATTCATTCAGAAAAATTGACTTCACTCATGTTCAGCTCTCCCCCCACTTAGTATGCAAAGTTATTCTAAACACACAAGTGAGGACAATAGAACATTTGGTGTACTTAATTTAAACAACCATTCCAGAGAAAAAACAGATTACCTAAAAGATAATCATCTGTATATTCTATATATTTCACATCTGTTTCCAAAGGATGTCGCACTGAGGCGTGAATTTAAAATCCCTATCAGATGATCGATGACCCCTATTTCTGCTCTGAAGCCATCTATATTGCGTCTCATAAATTTTGGAGACAACAGCTCTATCCTAATATAAAACAAACCCCACTTGACAAATAGTTTTAGCTGGGTGAAGACATGTTTGTCCTGATTAAAAGATAGCATAGCTTTTGAAGCCAGCAGCACTGTAGGGGGCAAGGGCCAAGTTGACAAACAGGGACCATTGAGCTATTTCAGGAGGCAATGTGTGAATTGTCTCCTGTGGAGTTTTCCATGTGCAGAGAGTAGACAAATTAGCATTTACAGTCCCTGTATGACACAAATAATTTATATATATATATATATATGTGTGTTGAAATGGGACATATTATATTAAAGGGGTAATTGCTGTATTGAATATATATATGAAAAATAGATTCAAATCTGTTATAAATTGAATGGAAATTGTAATAATCCCATGTTTAAAGTATATATATATATATATGACATGTTTTTCTGTTTTTCCAGATGGAGCTAAAAGATGATACATACAGGATTGCCTACATGGGATGAACTAAGTCATATCATATGATTGTGCACTAAATGTTTATAACATTTTAAATACATCTCTTGAAATATAGTGAGATAGATATATGGAAGTCACTTTGATGTGATATGACTATAAAATATTGATGACTGATATCAAATTGTAAATTTTCTGTTATGCTAAATGAAATATAAATGCTAACAAGAGAAATGTATTAATGCAATGTTATAGTATTGTTTAATATAATCATTATATGGAAATATTGTAAAATGTTGGATAGTAAATGTATTGCTGTGTTGTTGTCTGCTGCCACCCGAGGGCCAGAACTCTCCTTATTAACAATGGAAGTAAGACAGTTTGCTACACGCATTACAGAGGTTGAGAATAGGGTGTCAGATCTTGAGGATGTATCTATCACTCAAGATCGAATGATCAAAAACCATGAAAAATCTATTGCAACCCTGCAAAATAGACTGGAAGACATGGAAGATAGGGCGTGCAGAAATAATTTAAGAATTATAGGGTTGCCTGAAACCTCAGATTATAAAGATCTCATCTACTTTGCTGCAACAAAATTACCAGAATTATTAGGAAGAATCAACATCCCTATAGCTGTAGAAAGAGCACATAGAATAGGGCAGCTGCGAGAACAAACTGCAAATAAAAATGCAAGAAGGATGGTAATTATAAAATTTCTGAATTTCCAAGATAAGGTACATATACTTAGACAAAATAAAAAAGCATTCCCCTTCAGAATAAACGATGAATCAGTGGCAATATTCCAGGATTTTTCGATAGACACATCAAAATAAGGAGAGAACTAACACCAATATGTACGCAGTTAATAAATATGGGGATCCAGGCAACGGTTAACTATCCAGCAAAACTAAGGGTGACATATAAATCCGAAGTAAGGATTTTTGAGGATAGACAGGAAGCACAACAGTTTATTGACAATCTGACATAAAACTGCTGATTATTCCATATACACACACAATGTACAAATAAAGATGTGTGATAGAATCAATATTAGTAGGGTATATATAGGAATATGTGTAGTTGTTTTTTTGTTTTTTTGCTGTTTTTGGTTTTATATCCAATTTTATGTGGACAAATTTTATATAAAGTTCAAACTGAATGTTCAAGAGATTGTTTTGTTTTTTTCTCCCCCTCTCCCCCCTCCCTTGGCACCCCCTGGTCGCTAGAGCTGTGCCCACTATGCCCTATGGAATATGTTAAGTGACTAAAACAAGATTAAATATTGTGTCTTGGAATGTGGGGGGCATAGCATCCCCCGTTAAGAGAAAACGGATCATTAGTTACCTCCACAAATATGTGCCCGATATAGCCGTTATCCAAGAAACACACTTAAACAATACTGAAGTAAATAAATTAAAAATGAAATGGGTCGGGGAAGTTATTGCTACACCTTGTCGAGGGAGAAAAAAGGGAGTGGCGTGCCTCTTCAACAAAAATCTTGAGTATAAGATTTTGTCCCAGGAATTAGATGAGGAAGAAAGATTTATTATTATACATGTAGCAGTAGCAGGGGAAAAATACACTATATGCAATATATATGGTCCAAACCAGCTAGACAAGAAATTCTGGAGCAATCTTATATTGAAACTGACGGCATATGCTGATTCCTATCTTATCTTAGCAGGAGACTATAATATGTCCATGGATCCAAAATTAGATAGAATGCATAAAAAAACATAATAGGCAATATAGCAAAAAGGCTAAAATACTTTCTAATTTATGTAAGATTTTAAAGGTAAAAGATATTTGGAGGATCCATAATCCTGATCAAAGATTATTTACTTGTGAGTCTAAAGGTTATAAGACTTTTTCTAGAATAGACATGTTTCTAGTCAGTGAGAAATTACTTCATATGGAGCTGGAAACTAAAATAAACGATATGTATATTTCTGACCATGCTAGTATCTCTCTCTTAATACATGATAAGCCACAAAAAGGGTTGTTTCAAAACAGGCGTTTCTTTTTCCCTAGATATCTATTAAATAACATAGAATTCCAAAATTGGATGAGAGGGAAATTGAACGAGTTTATTATTTTAATAGATCATATAGAGAAAAAACAGAAATACTATGGGAAACAGCAAAGGCATATTTTAGAGGGGAGATAAAGGCATGACTTATTATAAAAAAATAAAAAGTCCAAAGCAAGAGAATTACAGCTTTCTAATGCATTAAGAAACAGTTTTAAAAGATACATTGATAATCCAAATACCCAGTCATGGAAAAATTATCAGGAAAAAAAGTCTGAGAGAAACAACTTCCTTAAAGGATTACTTTCTGTTATAATTTTTAAGCTAAACAACTAACATATTAAAGTTAATAAACATTAATTAAAACCTACTGACCTATATTTTCTCCAAAACGAAGTTTCATAACGTTCTAAAAGTTATATCTTTTATTCGCCGATGATGTCACGTTATCCTGCCCACTATTTTCAGCACTGCCTGTTCAAAATACTTAAACCAATAACTTTGTGTTTAAAGCGCCATTTTGAAACCTAGGTATTGTAAACGGATTGGTACAGAGCAAAGGATACCCACGGAGTGGGTTTGGAAAACAATTAAATTTGCAGACAAGATTTCTGATATACGGTAGAGATATGTTAATGAAATGCTATTGATAAAAAGCGTATTTGGGGTAGTTAGTTAGTAACAGGCATAGAAAATATTTACTTACAGTGGCCCTTTAACCATAAAATACAACAGGCAGAATTGAAGAAAAAGGCAACTTTCGGTAACTTTAATGGGAAAACTATGAGATGGCTGGCACTACTAGAAAATGCCCATAAGAAAAAGAAAACTTCTATAAGTGCTGTTATAAATAAAGGGCAAAGACATACAAATACTATGGAAATTAAGGATATTTTTTTAATTATTTCAAGAATATATATACAAGACAGGAAATAAATAATATTAATAAAAACAATTTTTGGAAAGGGATACAAGTGCCAAAACTGTCTAGAGAAAATTTAGAAATACTTAATGCACCCATAGAACAAGAAGAAATTATAAAATCAATTGATATATCTAACTTAGGGAAAACTCCAGGACCAGACCAACTACCATTAGAATTTTATAAAATACTTAAAGAGCAAGTATCCCCTTTATTAAAAGATCTATTTAACAAATATTACATATACAACAGTCTGTCTTCCCCTTATTTCTCAGCATCAGTTATTAATTTAATTTTAAAAAAAGATAAAGATCCTGAGATAGTTGGTTCATATAGGCCAATATCTCTACTGAATAACGACTATAAAATATTAATGTCTATATTAGCGAATAGGCTTAAAAAGATGATAGACCCACTGATCCACCAAGACCAGACTGGCTTTATGCAAGGAAGAAATGTGACCAGGAATATGAGGAGACTATTGGTCATGATTGAAAATACATGTGTTAAATTACAAAAACAAAGTTATAAAAGTAAAGGCGATAAAGATATGGCCCTTATAACAATTGACGCAGAAAAGGCTTTTGATTCCATTGTATGGGATCACTTATCAACATCATTAGAGAAGTTTGGAATCACTGGCCATTTCAATAGGTTTATTGATCTAATATATAAAAATGCTACGTCCACTTTACTAATAAATGGCTCTATTTCTGAAAAACTAAATATATCCAAGGGTACCAGACAGGGTTACCCCCTCTCTCCATTATTGTTTAACCTATCTATAGAGCCACTCGCAATATGCCTTAGGAAGGAATTGGAGGGTATCCAGGTGGGGAATTCTAGAATTGTTCTTTATCTTTATGCTGATGACCTTCTAGTATTTATTAGTAATAAAAAAAAAATATCCCTCGTTTATTGGAAATTATAGAAATATATAGTTCCTTTTCGGGCTTTAAAATAAATATTCCTAAGTCAGAGATTTTATGGCTAAAGAAGGGTAGAGAGAGTTTAGACTCTCATCCATTTAAAGTGGCAGAAAACTTCATTTAAATATAAGTAGAAATCAGTCGGAATGGTATAAGATAAATTATGACAAACTATGGAAAACAGTGACAGATAAGTTGGATAGATGGAAATATTTCCCACTTACCCTTTCCGCTAAAATACATCTAATTAAAATGATTATTCTCCCGAAGATATTATTTTGTATACAAAACCTTCCTCTATTAATCAAAGAAAAATAATTAAAAAAAAATTCTGGAAAGGGAAAAAAGCACGAGTGGCAATGAGAAATCTGATGCAAGATAAGGAATATGGAGGGTTGGGAATGCCTAATATCAAATTCTATAATTGGGCATCTTTGACTAAAGTCGCATGTGATTGGATCACAGAAAAAAATATAATCACGCACCTACAAATTGAAAAAGAAATAGCTACTCCAGCTTCCCTCCCAGGGTTGTTGCACCTACCAATAAACGATATCCCTAAAAATATTAAAAGTAGAATAACCTTGTTTAATGTAATTAAAGCTTGGAAGAAAGTGAGCCGAGAATTGGAGATAGATACACATATGTCAATATATCTACCAATTTGGGGGAACCCAGAATTTGAACCGTTTAGTGACTAGTATTTTTAAAAAGTGGTTTCAGAAGGGCTTAAAGTTCATATACCAATTAGAGGATCGTTCCCTGGCTACAATTAAATCATTTGAAAGTTTGAGTCAAGAATATCTCCTGCCAATGAAGGAATTCTATGCATATCTACAGATTAGACAGTATTATTTTAAGCTAACTGGGAAGTATGGCAGGGATTGGTCCCTAGGAGGACTAGAGCAAGGTATTACCCTGTATAAAGCAGGAAAGTTATCAATCTCTATATGGTATAAAATCCTATTACACGAAAAAAGGAAGAAGAACATAGAGAATATCCAGGCTAAATGGAGAGCAGATTTTGTTGAATTAACAACAGACAGAGTACTTAAGAGTCTGTAGATAGTACACAAGTTTACTAAGCTGCAAACATGGAATCAATCACATATGCGCTTGATTAACAATACATATTTATCCCCAGCTAGAGTTACCAAATGGTCACAAAGTTCAGTATTCTGTTCTAGATGCTCATATCCTATGGCAGATATAAAACATTGCTTCTGGGCATGCCCTAAGATTAAGGGATTCTGGTTTAAAATAAGGTTTTGGTTAAATAAATTCTTAGAAAGACCATTGATCCTGGAGCTACTAGATATAATATTCTTGCATGAGAAATCAAATAGAGAAGAAAATAGTAGCCTAATTAATACAGCTATTTTAATTGGTAGAAACATGATACTAGGTTCATAGAAATCCAAAAGGAGCCCAAGTACAAAATAATTCAATAGGAGAATATTATCACAGATTAGCATGGGACAATATGAGTTAGATACTACAAGAGATATAGCAGTTAAAAGATTTTTCTCTAAATGGTTTAAGGTAATATTTACCTTTCCGGAAAATATCCAGAAACCATCAGTAGCGCTTTTTAAGAAATCAGATTTCTTTTGTATGGCGGTGTTAATAGGCGACTTCCCAAAGTTTTGGCTAGATTAGGGTTCTTTTTTTATTTTTTAGATATTGTGGTTGAGGGAGAGTGCCTGGGATGTGGGGTCCCCCCTCTCCTTCTCTTTTTAATCTTTGTTTCAAATGTGTTGATGCATTTGTGTGTCTATGAATTGCAGATAAGGTAAAAAACTGCAGTATTTTGAAGGTAAAATATAGGTCTATACCTGATCATGCTTTGCTTGTGACATGCATATATTTAGTCTCTACAAATGCATAGTGTAAAGTCTTAAGGGCTAAGAATGTAAGCATATCATTTAATGTTTTTTTTTTTTAAGAATGTTATATGACCTGCAAAGAAGCAATTTTGCTATAAAAGAAAAGGGGCATCTGTGTGTTAATGAATATTTTAGATGTTATACAGTGTAAAAGATAACGTCATTTTTTTTTTCTTAATATATTTGCAGTGCAAGATGTTTTGAACCCCCTAGTATGTAAATTTCTCGCCAATAATACCGGTTTCATGAATAATTTTCCCTTCTTTGAACTATTTGTAACTTTGAGCATCAAGTGTAATGTATACAGTGATGTATAATTCCGTCTTTATATGTTGTATTATTTGAAAAAAATAAATAAAAATCCAACATTAATAATACCTTTCCTTTTGATTTAAATAAGTTTCCTGCAAAAATGCAATATGTGTTGTTAGACTCTTCAAATGTTTCAGAATCTTTTTTATTTTTATGGATGAGGTAATGCCTCTAAAATTTCAAGATATCAAATTACACTTATCCATTAAGCCAGAAAAAAAAGTACCACAAATCCAATCTCACACTACTGACAAATATAGTAAAGGAAAGGGATAAAAAATAATAAAAATAAGCACCCCCCCCCCATCCCTGCTGGGAGGAACATCCCTAATTCAGAACCAATTATTAATAAAGAAACAATCAATTTGGAATCTGACAGTTTTTCAAACATTAAAAGATTGTTAAAGGCAAAGTCAAACCTAAATCCACAAAGCCTTTGAGTGGTTCTTAGTACTAACCAAGCTTATTTAAAAACTCCTTAGCTATATCTAAATGACCTAAAGCTTTCCCTTTGTCCTCTATTTGTACTTTAATTTTGGCCGGTAGGTAATAAAACGCTTTCAAACCTTTTAGTATTATTAATGAGCATATCGGTGCCATTTCTTTTCGATGAGATGCTGTTTCAGCCGAGAAATCTTATCCCCTCCTACCTTTAATTCCATTTTCTTCCTATAATGTGCTAATATCTCTACTTTATCTTGAAAGTTTAATAACTTTACTATGACCGGCCTTCCCCTTCTAGTATTATTAGTATTATGCCTGATCGGCCCTACTCTATGGGCCCTTTCCACCGCTATTTCTGGGCCTGACACAGGCATATCCAGTAGCTCTGGTAATTTTTCAGAAACAAATTTACCTAAATCATTAAATTCTGATATTTCAAGGAGCCCAATTATTCTCAAATTGTTTCTCCTCAAATTGGTCCTCTAACTCTTCTATTCTATCCTAGAATTTCTTTAATAAATGCGTATGTTGTTTTACCGCTATGTGCTGTGTATTTACCCTATCCTGCTGATATCCTGGCTTCAGCTTCTTCGATTCTAACCGCAAATTGTCTAACCTCATTAGATCAATTAGCAAAATCAGTTCTCAACTGCTCGAATTGCAGCATCATTAAATCAGCAATTTGTTTTAACCAAGTGTCTACAACATTAGCCATATCCACTAGAACACTCTCTTGTAGTACAGAACCAGTTGGTTTACTCTTTCGTTCTCTCTCCTAGCTTTTGACTGGCATTGTAGGTGAACTTGTTTTATAAGATGTCACAAATTTCTCCATGTAATGAAATTCATATTTGTGAGAATGTCTAAAAAACAAAACAATATGTGAGAGAGAAACCCTCTAAATTCAATTCTCTTTAGCACCTTCTCTTGAAGGGGAATATAATTGTGTGAACTTATTATAATTCCCTTATTGTACCTAAGTAGAAAACAAAAACAATAAAAAAATGTGAAAAAAAACAAACACTAGTGACAGTGAGTAAAAAAGTAATCAATGTGATAGAAGAAAATGTGTTATCGTTTTAAGCTATAAAGCTATTGGGGCATATGTATCAAGCTCTGTATGGAGCTTGATGCCCCGTGTTTCTGGCGAGTCATCAGACTCGCCAGAAACAGCAGTTATGAAGCAGCGGTCACAAAGACACATCGCCAGAAATCAACCCGATCGAGTACGATCGGGTTGATTGACACCCCCTGCTGGCGCCGATTGGCCGCGAGTCTGCATGGTGCAATGCTGAATACAGCGAGCGTATTGCTCGCCGTATTCAGCGAGGTCTGGCGGACCTGATCCGCAATGTCGGATCAGGTCCGCCAGACCTTGATAACTATAGGCCATTACCTTTACACCTAGCGCTTTTTCTTTCAAAAGCTAATTCAGAGCAATTTATAGCAACCAGACAAACAAAAAACAACTTCTCATATCATACAAAATTGTTTTAACCACATCTTAGAGGCATAACTGGATCTGTTCTGATAATACCACCATGCTGTAAATATGGTTATCCTTAAAACGACTCTCAGCAACCAGGATCTCAAAACTTATAACAGGCTTTCCAACAACCTTTATACTCCACACTGTGGGTAGAACCTTTATCTAAAGATACAAGACTTTCTTCACACAGAACTAAGTCCATGTATAGTTCTTAAATTCTAGCAGCTTTGCAGGGTTTGTCCCTTGTTAAGCGGGTTTAACATCCTTTGCACGTCACATCTTCAAAAAGAACAGACTTTAATAAAGAAACCAGTCTATCTTCAAGCTTAGCAAACAGATTGCTTCACTGGAGAAACAGTATTCTGATCCACGGTGAGGCCTTCAAGTGATTCAGATATTTACAGGACAACCTCTCCCTTCAAACTCTTTGACATGCAGAGAATGGTTTATCTATATACACAGCATAAAGAGCATACAATTATTTGCAGCCCGTTGTCCCTTTTATTCAGCCTGCACCTACAAACACTGATTCCCAGACTCCCTTATCTGTTGCAGCAACTTTCTCCAGTATAGAAATTCCACTCAAATCTCCACTCGGCTCTTCTTCCTTGTAATAACAGTGCCTTGTAAAAGGATAATAACGATACCTCTGTTGTGACCCATGCAACAGGTCAAACTGCCTATGAAACGTCCCTTGGACTTCGGCTTGGGATATACAGATTTTCCTGATGTGCAGCTTCCTCCAACCAGATGCTTTTCTGCAGCACTACAAACATGCCGCTACAAAGCTTGCCGCACAGCTGGGTTTGCATCCCCGGACGCCACTGGGTCCGCACCTGACTTTCCGCGACTTGTGCTGGACTGGGTGCTCCAGCCTCACTCTCTTCCCTGATAAGCTCTGTTTCCACAGGGTGATCCAAACGTCACGTTCCCTTCCATGTCCTCGTGGCAGGAGCAGCTCAGCACACGTCACATCCGGTCCCAGCAAAAAACGGAAGTCTCATAATTGGTATTTGTTAATACGCACACACAATGGTGTCTGTATGTCAACATACAAGATTTTATTGATGTTTATCTTGTTGTTTCATTTTTATTTTTTTCTATTCGATTTTTATTCTTATTCAAACTCAAATTTCAATGATTTTATTTTCTTTTATCAAATAAATTGTGTATTTCAATGCAATCTAGTATATTACAAACAAGCAACTACCATGTTGATTGTAGTTTTTGTTAACATCATGAGGCCTATTTAAGAAATGTCTTGCGGACCTGATCCGACAGTGCGGATGAGGTCTGCAAGACATCGCTGAATGCGGAGAGCAATACACTCTCCGCATTTAACATTACACCAGCAGCTCACAAGAGCTGCTGATGCAACACCGCCCCCTGCAGACTCGCAGCCAATTCAAATTCAAGTTCCCCAGCTTAACTGTATTCTATGTTCCCCTGACAAAGGAGACAAAATTAGTTTTTGTACAGGGATCTCTAATGTTTTTATAAAAATGTCCCACTTTTTTTTTTTTACAAAATTTTCTATTTTAAAGTCTCTTTCATAGAGAACATTGAATATCTCAAGTTTCTTGTTCTCTCAAAACGGCTATAATCTCTTTAATACTATGCATGCTGGACGATGTCCAAGCCTTCAAAATGCCCTTCCTGGTTAACAAAATCACCATCGGCTAGATTACGAGTTTTGCGGTAACAGGGGTGTGGTTCTAACGAGCAGTTTTTTCTCACCGTTCACATACCTACAGCGCTGGTATTACAGGTTTTTACAAACCCGGCGTTAAAAGGCAAGAAGTGAGCGTAGAGCAAAATTTACCGCCAAATCTCACTTCAATACCGGCGCTGCTTAAGTCAGCGGTGAGCTGGTGTAACGTGCTTGTGTACGATTTCCCCATAGGAATCAACGGGGGGAACCAGCTGAAAAAAAGTCTAACACCTGCAAAAAAGCAGCATATAACTCAGTAACGCAGCCCCATTGATTCCTATGGGGAAACACATTTTATGTTTACACCTAACACCCTAACATGAACCCCGAGTCTAAACACCCCTAATTTTACACTTATTAACCCCTAATCTGCTGCCCCCAACATCGCCGACACCTGCATTATATTTATTAACCCCTAATCTGCTGCCCCCAACATCACTGACACCTACATTATATATATTAACCCCAAATCTGCCGCTCCCAATGTCGCCGCCACCTACCTACACTTATTAACCCCTAATCTTCCGCCTCCAATGTCGCCGCCACTATAATAAACATATTAACCCCTAAACCGCCGCACTTCCGCCTCGCAAACATTAGTTAAATATTATTAACCCCTAATCTGCCGTCCCTAACATCGCTGTTACCTACCTACATTTTTTAACCCCTAATCTGCCGCCCCCAACGTCGCCGCCACTATATTAAAGTTATTAACCCCTAAACCTAAGTCTAACCCTAACCTACACCCCCTAACTTAAATATAATTTAAATAAATCTAAATAAAATTACTATCATTAACTACATTATTCCTATTTAAAACTAAATACTTACCTATACAATAAACCCTAAGCTAGCTACAATATAACTTATAGTTACATTTGTATCTAGCTTAGGGTTTATATTTATTTTACAGGCACGTTTGTATTTATTTTAACTAGGTAGAATAGTTATTAAATAGTTATTAACTATTTAATAACTACCTAGCTAAAATAAATACAAAAGTACCTGTAAAATAAAACCTAACCTAAGTTACACTAACACCTAACACTACACTATAATTAAATAAATTAACTAAATTAACAACAATTACATAAATTAAATTAGCTAAAGTACAAAAAAACAAACACTAAATTACAGAAAATAAAAAACAAATTACAGATATTTGAACTAATTACTCCTAATCTAATAGCCCTATCAAAATAAAAAAATGCCCCCCCAAAATAAAAAAAACCCCTAGCCTAAACTAAAATACCAACAGCCCTTAAAAGGGCCTTTTGCTGGGCATTGCCCCCAAAAAATCAGCTCTTTTACCTGGAAAAATACAAACAACCCCACCAACAGTAAAACCCACCACCCACACAACCAACCCCCCAAATAAAAACCTAACTAAAAAAACCTAAGCTCCCCATTGCCCTGAAAAGGGCATTTGGATGGGCATTGCCCTTAAAAGGGCAGTTAGCTCTTTTGCAGGCCCAATGTCCCTAACCTAAAAATAAAACCCACACAATACACCCTTAAAAAACCTAACACTAACCCCCTGAAGATCGACTTACCGGGAGAAGTCTTTATCCAAGCCGGGCCGAAGTCCTCAACGAAGCCGGGAGAAGTCTTCATCCAAGCCGGGTGAAGTGGTCCTCCAGACGGGCAGAAGTCTTCATCCAGATGGCATCTTCTATCTTCATCCATCCGGCGCGAAGCGGGTCCATCTTCAAGACATCCGACGCGGAACAGCCAATAGAATGCGAGCTCAATCCTATTGGCTGATTTGATCAGCCAATAGGATTGCACTTCAATCCTATTGGCTGATTGCATTAGCCAATAGGATTTTTTCTACCTTAATTCCGATTGACTTATAGAATTCTATCAGCCAATCAGAATCTAAGGAACAGCATCATGGATGACGTCACTTAAAGGTACCTTCATTCATCTTTAGTCGTCAGAAGAAGAGGATGCTCCGCGTCGGATGTCTTGAAGATGGACCCGCTCCGCGCCGGATGGATGAAGATAGAAGATGCCGTCTGGATGAAGAGTAGACTTCTGCCCGTCTGGAGGACCACTTCGCCCGGCTTGGATGAAGACTTCTCCTGGCTTCATTGAGGACTTCGGCCCGGCTTGGATGACGACTTCTCCTGATAAGTCGATCTTCAGGGGATTAGTGTTAGGTTTTTTAAGGGTCTATTGGGTGGGTTTTATTTTTAGGTTTGGGCCCGCAAAAGAGCTAACTGCCCTTTTAAGGGCAATGCCCATCCAAATGCCCTTTTCAGGGCAATGGGGAGCTTAGGTTTTTTTACTTAGGTTTTTATTTGGGGGGTTGGTTGTGTGGGTGGTGGGTTTTACTGTTGGGGGGGTTGTTTGTATTTTTTTTTTCGGGTAAAAGAGCTGATTACTTTGGAGCAATGCCCCGCAAAAGGCCCTTTTAAGGGCTGTTGGTAGTTTAGTTTAGGTTAGGGTTTTTTAATTTTTTGGGGGTCATTTCTTTATTTTGATAGGGCTATTAGATTAGGTGTAATTAGTTTAAATATCTGTGATTTGTTTTTTATTTTCTGTAATTTAGTGTTTTGTTTTTTTGTACTTTAGCTAATTTAATTTAATTGATTTAATTGTTGTTAATTTTGTTAATTTATTTAATTATAGTGTAGTGTTAGCTGTTAGTGTAACTTAGGTTAGGTTTTATTTTACAGGTACTTTTGTATTTATTTTAGCTAGGTAGTTATTAAATAGTTAATAACTATTTAATAACTATTCTACCTAGTTAAAATAAATACAAACTTGCCTGTAAAATAAAAAATAAACCCTAAGCTAGATACAATGTAACTATTAGTTATATTGTAGCTAGCTTAGGGTTTATTTTATAGGTAAGTATTTAGTTTTAAATAGGAATAATTTAGTTAATGATAGGAATATTTATTTAGATTTCTTTTAATTATATTTAAGTTAGGGGGTGTTAGGGTTAGGGTTAGACTTAGGTTTAGGGGTTAATAACTTTAATATGGTGGCAGCGACTTTGGGGGCGGCAGATTAGGGGTTAATAAATGTAGGTAGGTGGCGGCGATGTTAGGGACGGCAGATTAGGGGTTAATAATATTTAACTAATGTTTGCGAGGCGGGAGTGCGGCGATTTAGGGGTTAATATGTTTATTATAGTGGCGGCGACGTTGGGGGCAGCAGATTAGGGGTTTATAAGTGTAGGTAGGTTGCGGCGACATTGGGGGCGGCAGATTAGGGGTTAATAAATATAATGTAGGTGGCGGCGATGTTGGGGGCAGCAGATTAGGGGTTCATAAATATAATGTAGGTGGCGGCGGTGTCCGGAGCGGCAGATTAGGGGTTAATAATTTTATTTTTTTATTTGCGATGAGGGAGGGCCTCGGTTTAGGGGTTAATAGGTAGTTTATGGGTGTTAGTGTACATTTTAACACTTTAGTTATGAGTTTTATGTTACGGCGTTGTACCATAAAACTCATAACTACTGACTTTAAAATGCGTTAGGACTCTTGACAGGGTAGGGTGTATCGCTCACTTTTTGGCCTCCCAGGACAGACTCGTAATACCAGCGCTATGGAAGTCCCATAAAAAAAAGGGTTTACGAAGTTTACGTAAGTCGTTTTGCGGTAAGGCCAAAAAAGTGTGCGGTGACCATAAACCTGCAAGACTCGTAATACCAGCGGGCGTAAAAAAAAGCAGCGTTAGGACCTGTTAACTCGGCTTTTTTAGCATACCGCAAAACTCGTAATCTAGCCACATGTTTCTTAAATATACTATATATGAAAACTTCAGTTGTAGTTTCATATTCAGAAACTTTGAAATCCAAAAGTTAACTTTTGCCCACAGTTGATAAATCTTTGGACACTCCCAGCGGTAGTGTTTTAAATTCGGTTTAAACATTTTGCATTAAATACATTCATTTTTACAGTTGAATCATTTACTAGCCAACTTGGGAGTCATATAAAATTTGTGCATTATTTTGATTTGTGACTCCCTAAAATATGCATTCTTTGGCCTCTATTTATTAAAGTCTGGCGGACCTGATCCGACAGTGCAGATCAGGTCCGCCAGACCTCGCTGAATACGGAGAGCAATACGCTCTCCATATTCAGCATTGCACCAGCAGCTCACAAGACCTGCTGGTGCAACGCCGCCTCCTGCAGACTCACGGCCAATGGGCTGCCAGCAGGGGGTGTCAATCAACCCAATTGTACTCGATCGGGTTGAATTGCGGTGATCTTTAGACCGCTGCTTCATAACTGCTGTTTCTGGCGAGTCTGCAGGCTCGCCAGAAACACGGGGCATCAAGCTCCATTCGGAGCTTGATAGATAGGCCCCTTTGTCACTTGCTGTACAAATTTCAAACACTTACGCCTAGATTTAGAGTTCTGCGGTAGCCGTTAAAAGCAGCGTTAAGGGGTCCTAACGCTGGTTTTGGCCGCCCGCTGGTATTTAGAGTCAGGCAGGAAAGGGTCTAACGCTCACTTTGCAGCCGCGACTTTTCCATACCGCAGATCCCCTTACGCCAATTGCGTATCCTATCTTTTCAATGGGATCTTCCTAACGCCGGTATTTAGAGTCTTGGCTGAAGTGAACTCTAACGACAAGACTCCAGCCGCAGAAAAAAGCCAGCAGTTAAGACCTTTCTGGGCTAACGCCGGTTCATAAAGCTCTTAACTACTGTGCTCTAAAGTACACTAACACCCATAAACTACCTATGTACCCCTAAACCGAGGTCCCCACACATCGCCGGCACTATAATAAATATTTTTAACCCCTAATCTGCCGACCGCACACCGCCGCCACCTACAATATCACTTTGAACCCCTAATCTGCTGCCCCTAACATCGCCGACACCTACATAATATTATATATATATATAAAATAGCTACAATATAATTATTTGTTATATTGTAGCTATATTAGGGGTTATTTTACAGGTAAGTATTTAGCTTTAAATAGGAATACTTTAGTTAATAATATTTAATTTATTTCGTTAGATTAAAATTATATTTAATTTAGGGGGGTGTTAGGGTTAGGGTTAGACTTAGCTTTAGGGGTTAATACATTTTTTATAGTAGCGGCGAGGTTCGGTCGGCAGATTAGGGGTTAATACTTGAAGTTAGGTGGCGGCGATGTTAGGGAGGGCATATTAGGGGTTAATACTATTTATTATATAGTTTGCGAGGCGGGAGTGCGGTGGTTTAGGGGTTAATACATTTATTAGAGTAGCGGCGAGGTCCGGTCGGCAGATTAGGGGTTAATAAGTGTAGGTAAGGTAGCGGTGACGTTGGGGGGGGCATATTAGGGGTTAATAAATGTAGGTAGGTGGCTGCGATGTTAGGGACAGCAGATTAGGGGTACATAGGTATAATGTAGGTTGCGGCGGTGTACGGAGCGGCAGATTAGGGGTTAATTGTGTAATGCAGGTGTCAACGATAGCGAGGGCAGCAGATTAGGGGTTAATAAGTGTAAGGTTAGGGGTGTTTAGACTCGGGGTTCATGTTAGGGTGTTAGGTGCAGACTTAGAAACTGTTTCCCCATAGGAAACAATGGGGCTGCGTTGGGAGCTGAACGCTGCTTTTTTGCAGGTGTTAGGTTTTTTTTCAGCCCAAACTGCCCCATTGTTTCCTATGGGGGAATCGTGCACGAGCACGTTTTTCCAGCTAGCCGCTACCGTAAGCAACGCTGGTATTGAGGGTTGAAGTGGCTGTAAATTCAGCTCAACGCTCCCTTTTTGGAGCATAACGCAGCCCTTCAGAGAACTCTCAATACCAGCGTTGTTTACAAGCAGCGCTAGAAAAAAAAGACGCGTAGCTAACGCACCCCTTTGGCCGCAAAACTCTAAATCTAGGTGTTAGATACTTCCTCTACTGAAAGGACAACCTCATTTTCTTTATTCCACTCCTCTCTCAACTTGGCTATATGCCTACCCCTAAATAAACCCTAAATAGGTCAAAGAGAATGTAAACTTACCCGTCCTAAAAGTAAGACGGTTTTAGATAAGCAGTGTAGTTCCTAAACTAAGGGGCATTTTTAATATCTCCCAATATAGAGCTCGCTTCCATTGAGTTGTAATTCAGTTTGCGTGCACTCGCAAACCGTTAAATATGCTGTCGAAAGCAATATCGTTTAACGACTGTTTCCAATGGCACGTTATACCTCAATATCGGCAGCCGGACTTCGGCTGCCGAAAAGATCTTCGCGTCCCATAGAAAGTAATAGAAGCCGTTAATCGATAAATTATACCAGGTTTCCAATGAAAGCGCTAACCGTTAATACACTGTCGGAGGCTGTCGATACATTGAGACATATTACCCCCAGCTCAACTAGGTGTAAAGGAGGAAAAAGAGCTTTTTTGAGGCCTGTTTCTCATTGAAATTGCAAATCCCAAAGAAATTATGAGTGTTTCAATGTACAAATAACATTATATATGCTACATTTATTGGTCCTATGTATAGGAATATTTGCACCCATGTTGTCATAGAAATATCAATATGTATGTACATATAAAAATATATGCAAGCACCACAATTATGGAGCGACCTCCCGCACACTTTCAAACCTTCCCCATGCCTAATATTCTTTAAGAGATCCCTCTCTACATATCTCAAAACAGAATGCACCTGTCATTGTTGATTATATATTTCCTACCTGTTCTATGTTAAATTTTTGGGCATATGTATTATTATTTTTTTTTATTTTATTGTACCCATTGTATCAATGCAATGTTTTGTGTACCCAGGACATACTTGAAAACTATAGAAATCTCAATGTATCTTTCCTGGTAAAATATTATAAAAATAAATAAAATATCTACCTATTCAAAATGAAACCTTTGCCCAGGGATGCTATATATAATCTCAATACATATAGAAAAATAATTCAAAGGAAATAAGTTGTTTATAATGAAGATGAGTTTTATTATTACAGATTTACCCTCATTCAAATGTAATTTTCAATGTGAAAATCATATTTATTCAATACAAAACGATGACACATTAAAATTATAATGTGTCATAGTACTAATATTTATAAAATATATGTAATGTCATGTCTGCTAAAGCAGATAATACATTTGCAATATTTAGACTATTAACCAAAATACATACGTGCTTAATATTACATACTTCAAGAGATATGAAGTATTGTCTTTAACATGGAATTATTGAAACAATTTAAAAGTGCATTGTGCATTGGTCCCAGGGAGAGTCTGTGTCTGTTCATATGATGTCAATTAAAATGTATTAATCACCTCTATATCATGGCAATCACATATATGTTGTGTATACATCATTGCTTAAATATCATAAAGATACATTTATCTAATTATTCTAAATATTGAATAATAATCTTGACAAAAAGGAGTGCATTAGTCATGATAGGTATTAGTCATGATAGGTATATATTTCAGATATTCCACATAGGACTAGAATGAATGCAAGGTGTTTGGCCATATCAACAGGAAGGAATATTTACTTTTCAACTCTTCTATAACTGTATAAGCCTTATTAGCTTCATCTGAAGGAGCAAACAACTTATGCTTGTGGAATATAAATCATAACATTTACAAATGTCATGTTGACTAATGTTAGATAGCATATACTGTATACATTTCAGACACGTATCCCCAAGTATTCTTAAACGGCATAATATCCTCAATAAAAGGACACATACATTTATCAACAATGTACACCTGCATATTAATTGACATCATGTGAAATAAAAATGAATAAAGCTGTTAATGTTTTGAAAATAAACAGCTATTAAAACAATTTTGAAATATATTTTCTAATTTTGATTAGAAAAATATATGCATATTTATGAGATGGAAATCACACTTAAGAAAGTGCTTCATACAAAAAAATTAGATATTATATATCTGGAAATAATTTAAAAAGAAAAATACTTATTAATGCTTGCGGCGGGATTTGGCCTTTGGAGGAGAGGTACTTGGGATGGAAGTGTGGCGTCTTGGGCGACGCACACCAGCTGACTGGGAGGCTAAAACATGCGATTCAGGGTCCTGCAGGGAGATAACGGAGGATGCGAGTGAGGAGGGAGTTTGCGGCCTATCTGCAAGCCTCTCCACTGCCTCTGCCAGGCGGACGAGTGCGGCATTATGTATGTCCATCTGGCTCTGTAGCCTCCTGAAATCATGCTGCTGCTGGAGCCTAGTAAGTCTAAGCTCCCTGTGAATGAGCCTCAGTAGAGCATCCTGCTGGGACTGTGCGGGGATATTGGATTCCATGGGGGGCACTTGTGGCTGTATAGGTGTCTCCGGCACATATTCCTGGCTCTGTGTGAGGTTGTCGTCACTCAGTCTTGGGGACTGTGTGGGTGGCTCAATATCCAATTGAGGACAGACATTGGTGGGGGGGGGTGGTGATTGTTGTTGTGGTGGTAGTGGTGGCGGCATTTGTTGTGCCATGGGAGGGTGCTGAATCTGTTGTTGAGGTGGCATATAGTACAGATGCTGCGGTGGAGGATGCATCTGCTGATGCTGTGGTGATGAAGGAGGCATCTGCTGATGCTGTGGTGATGAAGGAGGCATCTGCTGATGCTGTGGTGATGAAGGAGGCATCTGCTGATGCTGTGGTGATGAAGGATGCATCTGCTGATGCCGTGGTGGTGGAGGATGCATCTGATAATGCTGTTGTGGTGGAGGATGCATCTGATAATGCTGTGGTGGTGGAGGATGCATCTGATAATGCTGTGGTGGTGGAGGATGCATCTGATAATGCTGTGGTGGTGGAGGCTGCATCTGATGATGCTGTGGTGGTGGAGGCTGCATCTGATGATATGTCCTCCCAGATGAATATGGGGATGGGCCAGGAACATTTTCAACCTCATAGGCCAGTGGCTGTTGCTCATCTCCTTCAAGTATGCTGAGGTAGGAGTATCCAGCTTCAATAACATCCCCCTCCTCCTCCTCACTGAATTCCGGAACATCACTGGCCTCCGGTCTTGTTGAGGACTCATACTCATGTTCCAATTCTGAAAAATAAATTGTAATTATAAATTAATCTGATGAAACATCTAACATTTGAAAATCAAATTTATAGATATAGATATAGTTTTATATATATATATATATATATATATATATATATATATATATATATATATATATATATATATATATTATTTCTGTATGAACTTAAACATATTTAACCAGAGGTGTATATTTAAAGATTGTGCCTCCAAGCGACTCTTTGTATTACACATAGTCCATATATATGATATAGATAGAAAGAATTTAAATCTATACCCTTGCTTGTTTGAGCAGATAGCCACTCCAGAAATCAGGATGAATATATCCACTACAACTATGTTAAGATGCCATTAAAGGGGCAATGAAGTACAAATTAAACTTTCATGATTCAGACAGAGCATGCAAATTTAGTCAACTTTTTATATTTTACTCCTATTATCATATTTTCTTCCTTCTCTTGGTATCTTTATTTGAGAAGCAAGAATGTAAAGCTTAAGAGCCAGACAATTTTTGTTTCAGATCCTGGGTTGCTGTTGCTTATTGGGTGGCTAAATGTAGCCACCAATCACGAGCGCTAGCCAGGGTTCTGAACCAAAAATGCAAAGTCTCCATAGCTTACATTCCTACTTTTTCAAATAAAGATACCAAGAGAACAAAGAAATATTGATAATAGTAGTACATTAGAGAGTTGCTTAAAATTGCTGCTCTATCTGAATCATGAAATAAAAACATTGGGTTTACTATCACTTTAAGTTACTGTGCAAATTAGACTTTGAACCATGTAAAACATTACTTGTACTAATCCTACCTAGGTATGTTTTCCACTGATGCTTGAACACAATTGATTACTAAACATATATAATATATGAACTTTCTATATTCTGTATTACACATGTGTATGATTACTAAACATATATAATATATGAACTTTCTATATTCTGTATTACACCGGTGTATGATTACTAAACATATATAATATATGAACTTTCTATATTCTGTATTACACCTGTGTATGATTACTAAACATATATAATATATGAACATTCTATATTCTGTATTACACATGTGTATGATTACTAAACATATATAATATATGAACATTCTATATTCTGTATTACACATGTGTATGATTACTAAACATATATAATATATGAACATTCTATATTCTGTATAACACATGTGTATGATTACTAAACATATATAATATATGAACATTATGTATTCTGTATTACACATGTGTATGATTACTAAACATATATAATATATGAACATTCTATATTCTGTATAACACATGTGTATGATTACTAAACATATATAATATATGAACATTCTATATTCTGTATTACACCTGTGTATGATTACTAAACATATATAATATATGAACTTTCTATATTCTGTATTACACATGTGTATGATTACTAAACATATATAATATATGAACATTATGTATTCTGTATTACACATGTGTATGATTACTAAACATATATAATATATGAACATTCTATATTCTGTATTACACCTGTGTATGATTACTAAACATATATAATATATGAACATTCTATATTCTGTATTACACCTGTGTATGATTACTAAACATATATAATATATGCACATTCTATATTCTGTATTACACATGTGTATGATTACTAAACATATATAATATATGAACATTCTATATTCTGTATTACACATGTGTATGATTACTAAACATATATAATATATGAACATTCTATATTCTGTATTACACATGTGTATGATTACTAAACATATATAATATATGAACATTCTATATTCTGTATTACACATGTGTATGATTACTAAACATATATAATATATGAACATTCTATATTCTGTATTACACCTGTGTATGATTACTAAACATATATAATATATGCACATTATGTATTCTGTATTACACATGTGTATGATTACTAAACATATATAATATATGAACATTCTATATTCTGTATTACACATGTGTATGATTACTAAACATATATAATATATGAACATTCTATATTCTGTATTACACATGTGTATGATTACTAAACATATATAATATATGCACATTATGTATTCTGTATTACACATGTGTATGATTACTAAACATATATAATATATGAACATTATGTATTCTGTATTACACATGTGTATGATTACTAAACATATATAATATATGCACATTATGTATTCTGTATTACACATGTGTATGATTACTAAACATATATATATGCACATTCTATATTCTGTATTACACATGTGTATGATTACTAAACATATATAATATATGAACATTCTATATTCTGTATTACACATGTGTATGATTACTAAACATATATAATATATGAACATTCTATATTCTGTATTACACATGTGTATGATTACTAAACATATATAATATATGCACATTATGTATTCTGTATTACACATGTGTATGATTACTAAACATATATAATATATGAACATTATGTATTCTGTATTACACATGTGTATGATTACTAAACATATATAATATATGAACATTCTATATTCTGTATTAAACATGTGTATGATTACTAAACATATATAATATATGAACATTCTATATTCTGTATTACACATGTGTATGATTACATTTATATTTTAACAAACAAAGCCGATATATATTTCTGATGTTAACATATATTTGTTAGAAATAAAACATTTATTACATATGATATTTAATATTCACCTTCATGGACCTCTTCAGCTGGCACTGATGTGTCCATTGTCCCCTTACATCCTAGGACAGATTCATCTGAGATGACATTGGCCAGCATCTCCTCCCATGACTTTAGGTGAATTCTCTTGCTAGGACCACCACCTGTCCCACGTGCATATTTGGACTGCTGTGCCAGCTTCGCTTTGGTTTCCCTCCTGCAGTCATGATAGCGGTGTTTAATGCTGGCAGTCGAACGATTACGTCCTAAGCAGCTGACTGCCACTCGAATCTCATCCCACAGCTTATTCCGGACAGCTGCCCTCAGGTTAGGGTTCTCCAGCTGAGGTGCCCTCTCCAAGTAGGCCTCAACAAGTGCCTCCTTCTCCTCCTCAGAGTACCTCTCCTCTCTAAGCCTGCCCTTCACACCTGAAGGGCCAGCAGACACAGACTCTCCCTCCTGTGACTGGGGACCAGCCCTCTCTACCTCCTCTGTCCCTGCAGGCTGTGACAGTCTACCACCAGCCCCACCCCCACTTGCCACAGTCTGCCCCACTCTCCCTCTTCTTTGTGTTCCTAATTGAGGCTGACTCCTCCTCACTTCTCCCACCTCCACTCCTCTTCCACCCTCTCTCCTTCCCTCCTCTGCCAGGGTTTGAGGAAGGACAAATCCTCCACCCAAACCTCGGCCCCTAGTCCTGCCCATACTACTCCCTACTTCCCCCCTCCCCCTCCCTCTATCCACCCTCTCCACTGCCCTCCCCCTAGCCACCCTCTTCCCAACTCCACTAGGCCTATCCATCCCTTTCTTCTTCCTCCCTAACTCTAACCTAGCACTAAAGTCCCTAGCTTACCTAACTACACTAATTCACCTAACTAAACCCTAAATTAAATATCCACAAAACTAACTACCTAACCTATCTAGACCCTAACTATCTCTATTCTATATCCCTCAAAATAAAAATAAAATGTGGGGGTGGAAATAAACAAAGGGATGTAAATGAAAAAAGGGATGGGCTAAATATAAAAAAAAGGATTATAACAAAATTAAAGAAAAATAATAAGGGATACAAATGAAGAAAGGGATGGGCTATATAGTGATATGAAAATAAAAATATGGGATGTTTAAAAAAAAAAGGATGGCCAAAATGTATAAATGAAAAAAAAGTAAAATAAAGTTATATAGTGGGTAAGGGAAGGGTAGTTAAAGGGGAGATGGGAAGTGGGATAAGGGGCTTAATGAAAGGAGTAAAAAAGGAAGATGGGGATATGGGGGGGGGGGTTAATAAAATAAAAAAAGATGTGAATGTGTTTGTATCAAATAAAAGTGTGTGTGTGTTTGTGTGTATAAACTAATGTGTGTTAATTAACTAATGTATGGATGTGTGTGTGTGTGTTTGTGTATATAAACTAATGTGTGTTAACTAATGTATGGATGTGTGTGTGTGTTCCTAATATTATATGAGGCCTACAATAATAATATATGAAAATAAGATATCAAACTCTCCACTAACTCTCAAACAACTCTCAAAACCACCAAACTCCTACCAGCGCAACTAGCTCCCGTGTCTTTCTCTCTAGAGGCGATCACAGGTAAGGCGCGCAGGCGCAAACCGTTATTCTTATAGACAGAGGTCGGGTTACCATGGCAATGCACTTGTTATGGCGCGCTTTTCGTCGAATCCGACATTGGTTGGCACCGCAAACTTACGTACGGCCGAAAAGAGCGACTGCGTGCAACACGCTAATCTTTTCAATGGAAACCTGGTACTAAAATGGAGCCGTAAATTACTTTTAGCTGTCGTCCGCTTCGGTAGCTTACGGCTCCATTTTTAACGACTCAATGGAAGCGAGCTCATAATGGGGTATCTGACAGTAAGCAAAACAATGAGAACCTGGAATTTTAAAGTTTAATTGAAGTTCTGAAAATGATAACAAAAACTATGCACTGGATTCAATAAATCCCTTATAGTAGGTATCTTTAATTACTCCCAAATTTGGAAGAAACCAGCACTCATTCTGGGCAGAAATCTGGAATTCCCTGTAATGGGCTAATATATTGAATATTGATACGAGGCATTTAAGATTTTATGTACTTTATACCATGCCTTAGAAATATCTTCATACATAATATTGCTTTTTATTGCATTTCGAATCTCCTTCCACTTTTGATGCAACAGAAAATTTAGGGCTAGCCCATCTAATATAGAGGTATCTAAAGAATTTATAAAAAAATTGTTCTGTGTCTAACATCCAATCTATTGCTATTAACACTCTTTTGGGTTCTTAGTGATCTTAATCCCCAAGTATTTTAAATATTTCTTCACCTCTCTGTATACGGGAAATTAACAGGTTCTGCTTCTATTAAGCCATAGTATTTTGGATTTGTTATCATTTACTTTATACCCTGACAGATGGTCAAAACTTTTAATTACTCCCATAATAGTATTTAGGTGAATTTCATTTTTTTTAAAAGAGTAGTATATCACCCGCATACAGGGCAAGATTAAAACTATCCTCGTTCACTTTAATGCCAAACGGGATTTCTCTTAATTTATTGGCTAAAGGTTCCATTACTAAATTAAACAGAAGTGGTGACAGGGGACATCCCTGTGCCCCTTTCTAACCGGAATCTTGGCAATACCTCTCCATTAACTGAGATAAATACAGCTGGTTTATTTTAATGATAGAGTGGAAAAGGCCTTGAATGTTAAAATTTCTCAAACAAGAGAATAAAAAAGGCCATTCAAACCTATCAAAAGCTTTTTCTGCATCTAATGCTAAAAGAGCGACATTATAACTCAAGCAATCTGTTGTCTTTTTTTTTATTGAGCAACCATATATATATATACAATATATAATACTTTTCTCATATTTTTCACAGAGGATCTACTTTGTATAAAACCACCCTGGTCTTTATGTATTAGCATTGGAAGGACTGTATTAAGTCTATTGGCCAGGATTTTTGCTATGTTTTTGTAGTCCTGGTTGAGAAGAGAAATGGGTCTATAAAAAGAAGTTTTAAGAAGGTCCTTGCTTGGAACCAACTTGCTTTTTGATAGCAGTCGAAGTCTCTGAGGTACCTGTTGATTGTGAGCCTTGTATATGAGAGGGGAGATCAGTGCCCACCACAGGTTCATTGCGACAGAAGCTTCAGACTCACGATCCACAGCCTTAGGTATCGGTCAGTGTGCTGACCACTGCAAGTGTCAGTCTGCTTCTACTGCACCTTATTGTCTCAAAGGTGCCAACACAATTGTGAGTGATTTTCATATTATCCATCTTTCCATCATTGATCACAGAAATACACTATGAGGCGCCCCTTGTTTTCTGTTTGACATAAATACATATGTATTCACATAAAGACATATATATAAGTGCTTTGGAGCCCTTTACAGTCAAGTAGATGAAAACATGTAAAAACATTTATACACTTTAAATATTTAATAAAGCGCTATACTGTGTATTTACTGTAAATACTTCATATCCCAATGTTCTTAACATAGAGGAAAATGTTCTATGTATTCTTAAATATATATTCCTAGATATATCTGTCTATATCTATACCTATATATAATCATCTACACATATAGGTATAGATATATTGGCTCCATGTTTTAAGCAGCAAAAGCGGCTCCGGAGCACTTGCAGTCTACGCCACCTCTGAGTTGGCGAGGGGAAATCACAGAGAGCTTGGGCTTTAAACGTACACTTGAGCGTGTAATGATACATACAGCCAGCGGATCCTGTTTGTCCCCTGCCTGCATGTAGCGAAGGCCAGCGGATAACTTGGGTTGAGAAGCTTGTCCACTTGGTGCTTAGTATATGGGGCCATATTGTACCAACAAAACATAAAATATATATAGAAATATGTTTTTAAGAACAAATAGAACATATATTTTGTATGTGATGAACATTGGAATGTGATATATTAATATTTCATGTTGGGTTAGCACACTTGAGAAAAAAACGATCGGGATTGAGCATGAGTAGGGTGTTAGGTTTTTTCCACTTTTCATGCTTCATTGAAGTCTATGGGAGAATACCCTATCGCAATCATGATATTCAAAGTTTGTCTTTTTACGTGTGTCGGGTTATGCATGAGCAACTCCACGAGCGCAAAAAGCCAAAGTCTAGTGGGGTTAATTAGCAAGGGTGAGCGCAACCTACTGCTCCACTTAGCCTTGGCTTGTGCAGTGCCTCGTCTGTTTTTAACTGTCTGAAGATACGGTCTGCAGATCTGTACAAGATGTGGCCTAAATAGGGATCTATATAGTGACACAACAAGCTGCTAATACCTCTCCCTATACAATCAGCTTTAGCAGCCATGCTGCTGCATTGTTACCAAAATAATCATTCCCAAGTCCTGTCCCCTAAAGTAACACATAGAGCAGGTAATTGTAAACAACTTTCCATTTGCTATTGTCAAAATGTGCACAGTCTTTTTATATGCACACTTTCTGAGACACCAGTTCCTACTAAGCATGTGCAAGAGATCACAGTGTATACGTATATGAGTCTGTGATTGGCTGATGGCTGTCACATGATACAGTTATATGTACACTTTCTGAGACACCAGCTCCTACTGAGCACGTGCAAGAGATCACAGTGTATACGTATATGAGTCTGTGATTGGCTGATGGCTGTCATATGCTACAGTTATATGCACATTGTCTGAGGCACCAGTTACTACTGAGCATGTGCAAGAGATCACAGTGTATATGTATATGAGTCTGTGATTAGATGATGGCTGTCACATGATACAGTTATATGCACACTGTCTGAGGCACCAGTTACTACTGAGCATGTGCAAGAGATCACAGTGTATACATATATGAGTCTGTGATTGGCTGTTGGCTGTCACATGATACAGTTATATGCACACTGTCTGAGGCACCAGTTACTACTGAGCATGTGCTAGAGATCACAGTGTATACGTATATGAGTCTGGGATTAGCTGATGGCTGTCACATAATACAGTTATATGCACACATTCTGAGACACCAGTTACTACTGAGCATGTGCAAAAGATCACAGTGTTTATGTATATGAGCCTGTGATTAGCTGATGGTTGTCACATGATACAGTTACATGCACACTGTCTGAGGCACTAGTTACTACTGAGCATGTGCAAGAGATCACAGTGTTGTATATGAGTCTGTGATTATCTGATGGCTGTCACATGATACAGTTATATGCACACTGTCTGAGGCACCATTTACTACTGAGAATGTGCAAGAGATCACAGTGTATATGTATATGAGTCTGTGATTTGCTGATGGCTGTCACATGATACAGTTATATGCACACTGTCTGAGGCACCAGTTACTACTGAGCATGTGCAAGAGATCACAGTGTATATGTATATAAGTATGTGATTAGCTGATGGTTGTCACATGATACAGTTATATGCACACTGAGGCACCAGTTACTACTGAGCATGTGCAAGAGATCACAGTGTATACGTATATGAGTCTGTCATTGGCTGACAGTTGTCACATGATAGTTATATGCACACTGTCTGAGGCACCAGTTACTATTGAGCATGTGCAAGATCACAGTGTATATGTATATAAGTCTGTGATTAGCTGATGGCTGTCACATGATACAGTTATATGCACACTGTCTGAGGCACCATTTACTACTGAGCATGTGCAAGAGATCACAGTGTATATGTATATGAGTCTGTGATTGGCTGATGGCTGTCATATGATACAGTTATATTTAAATTATTTTATTGATATAGAATCTGTGCACAGTACACAACAATATTGTATAACTATTTGGTTAATTCGGAAGTTACATTTCTTTTACATTAATACAGATTCAATCCTTTTATTTAAACAGAAATAAAAAACTAGGTAACATTGAAAAGTAACACAGCAAGTAACAAAATATGTCCAATCTCGGAATATAATTTATAATGGTACACAGCGAATAACTAATGTTTCGCACTGTAATCTTTGAGAAATACAATCAAGGTTTTCCCAATTAACTCGCAATTGCTCCAAAGGGGTTAGCTGTGGTCTTGATATAATCATCCCATACTACTTGTATCATTATATAACTATCTGTGTACCCTTTCTTAAAAGCGGAGTATTCCTCCAACTCTAGCAATTCAGAGACCTTAGCTCTCCACATACCCAAGGAGGGGACATCCTTCACCCTCCAATGCTTAGCTATTAGCATTTTAACACTATTTGTGAATATCCGAAACAGGGGGAGAAGTGACCTACTTGGCATTGGGGTTGAAATATTCAATAACAATATTAGGGGATCTGGTGGGATAGATATCTGCAAGATTGTTTCTACTTCATGTATAACCTCGTACCAGAGATGGTTCATATGAGAACACCACCACCACATATGTCCCATTCCACTCCCTACGTGGCCACATCTCCAGCATTTATTGTTAGTTTTAGGGTATAGTTGATGTAATTTTCGTGGGGTTAAATACCAGCAGTGTAAGAGTTTATACAGGGAGTGCAGAATTATTAGGCAAATGAGTATTTTGACCACATCATCCTCTTTATGCATGTTGTCTTACTCCAAGCTGTATAGGCTCGAAAGCCTACTACCAATTAAGCATATTAGGTGATGTGCATCTCTGTAATGAGAAGGGGTGTGGTCTAATGACATCAACACCCTATATCAGGTGTGCATAATTATTAGGCAACTTCCTTTCCTTTGGCAAAATGGGTCAAAAGAAGGACTTGACAGGCTCAGAAAAGTCAAAAATAGTGAGATATCTTGCAGAGGGATGCAGCACTCTTAAAATTTCAAAACTTCTGAAGCGTGATCATCGAACAATCAAGCGTTTCATTCAAAATAGTCAACAGGGTCGCAAGAAGCGTGTGGAAAAACCAAGGCGCAAAATAACTGCCCATGAACTGAGAAAAGTCAAGCGTGCAGCTGCCAAGATGCCACTTGCCACCAGTTTGGCCATATTTCAGAGCTGCAACATCACTGGAGTGCCCAAAAGCACAAGGTGTGCAATACTCAGAGACATGGCCAAGGTAGGAAAGGCTGAAAGACGACCACCACTGAACAAGACACACAAGCTGAAACGTCAAGACTGGGCCAAGAAATATCTCAAGACTGATTTTTCTAAGGTTTTATGGACTGATGAAATGAGAGTGAGTCTTGATGGGCCAGATGGATGGGCCCGTGGCTGGATTGGTAAAGGGCAGAGAGCTCCAGTCCGACTCAGACGCCAGCAAGGTGGAGGTGGAGTACTGGTTTGGGCTGGTATCATCAAAGATGAGCTTGTGGGGCCTTTTCGGGTTGAGGATGGAGTCAAGCTCAACTCCCAGTCCTACTGCCAGTTTCTGGAAGACACCTTCTTCAAGCAGTGGTACAGGAAGAAGTCTGCATCCTTCAAGAAAAACATGATTTTCATGCAGGACAATGCTCCATCACACGCGTCCAAGTACTCCACAGCGTGGCTGGCAAGAAAGGGTATAAAAGAAGAAAATCTAATGACATGGCCTCCTTGTTCACCTGATCTGAACCCCATTGAGAACCTGTGGTCCATCATCAAATGTGAGATTTACAAGGAGGGAAAACAGTACACCTCTCTGAACAGTGTCTGGGAGGCTGTGGTTGCTGCTGCACGCAATGTTGATGGTGAACAGATCAAAACACTGACCGAATCCATGGATGGCAGGCTTTTGAGTGTCCTTGCAAAGAAAGGTGGCTATATTGGTCACTGATTTGTTTTTGTTTTGTTTTTGAATGTCAGAAATGTATATTTGTGAATGTTGAGATGTTATATTGGTTTCACTGGTAAAAATAAATAATTGAAATGGGTATATATTTGTTTTTTGTTAAGTTGCCTAATAATTATGCACAGTAATAGTCACCTGCACACACAGATATCCCCCTAAAATAGCTAAAACTAAAAACAAACTAAAAACTACTTCCAAAAATATTCAGCTTTGATATTAATGAGTTTTTTGGGTTCATTGAGAACATGGTTGTTGTTCAATAATAAAATTAATCCTCAAAAATACAACTTGCCTAATAATTCTGCACTCCCTGTAGTTAGTTTCTAAAATAGAAGCTGAGATGGAGGATTTTTTTAGTGTTCAGAAATATGTTAGTCGCTGTTTGTGGAAGAATTATTACCCCCAGTTCTCGTTCCCACATCTCTATAGAATATGGTAAGTTACCTGGAAGAGGTTGGATCTAGGATTTCAGATTTACTCTGGTTTACCAAGAAGTCTGTTAGTTTGTGGAAGGTGGACAGCTCTGACCACAGCGGTGGCACTGATTTTTCTGGGTTGGTCAGGGTGAATAGAATGTCATCAGCGAACAGTGATATCTTGTAGACATCCTGTCCTACTGTGATACCTGAAATTTCAATGTTATTCCTGATTTTGGAGGCAAAAGTTTCAATAAGGAGCGCAAAGAGGAGGAGTGAGAGGGGACAGCCCTCGCGCGTACCATTTTTACTTTCTATTGGGGGGGGATAGGGAACCGTTGACTAATATGCGAGCACTGGGAGAAGAGAATAGTACAAATATCCGTTTTAGAGTGATAGTGCCTAAACCGAAGGCCTCCAAGGTTGCTCTCAGGTATGACCAGTTAACACGATCGAAGGCCTTTTCCGCGTCTGTTGAGATTAATACTGAGGGGATATTTTCATTAGTGATATGCCAAATTAGATGTATGTTACGGACAGTGTAATCCCTTGCTTCTCGACCCGGTACGAAGCCCACCTGATCATTGTGGATAAGGGTGGGGAGGAACCGGTTAAGGCGGTTCATTCTTATATTTGCGAATATCTTTATATCTGTATTTATGAGTGAGATCGGGTGATAGTTATTTGCTCAGGGGATTTGCTAGGTTTCAGTATAACAGAAATATGTGCCTGGAGTGATATCGCAGAGAAAGCCTCCTTATCATCTATACTATGGTAATATCTAAGAAGGTATGGGGATAGTATTTCCTTAAGCTGTGTGTAGTAAGAATTCCCAAACCCATCTGGGCCCGGAGCCTTACCAGTAGGGAGAGAGGAGATAGCCTCAGGAAGCTCCTCTTCGGAGTATGGGGCATCTAGTTCTTCTTTTTGTTCTTTGGTTAACTTAGAGAGATTTAATTCAGCTAAATAAGCCGCTATGTCTACAGGGTTGGAATCTTCCGAGTCTCGCCTAATATTATAAAGGTTCTCATAGTAGTCCTTAAAGGCTAATGTAATTTCCGTGGAGGTGGATTTTATAGTTCCATCCGGGCCCCGGATCCCCATTATATATTGTTTGTTTGTTCTTTTTTTAAGCTGTCGGGCTAACATCCTACCCTGCTTATTTGCTCCCTCGTAATAAAACTTTTTGAGATACAAAGCCTTTTTAAAAAAAAAAAAAAAAGATTTTATTGAAGAAAACACGTACATTAATAAAATGCTCAACAGAAGAGACATGCATGCGGGTTTACAATAATCATTTACATTTAACAATGCTAAACCATTAGCCAGTGGAGGAGTGTCTAAAATATAGTTCCTCAGCTCAACATCAACTGTGATCTCTCATGTTTGATCAGACATTATGACCGGTGAGGATAGTTCATGTAGAGTGAGAAGGATCCTCATTGCATTCCTGAGGTACTCTCCACTGCACAATGTAATTTATAGTCCTTTAACTGTACTGATTAGTCAAAGAAGGCATCTCTTCAAGTGCAAGCGTTGGCAGTATTTTGTACATATATCAAATCAACTCAAAACATAAACATATCTTTCCAATCAAAGAAAGGAAAAAGAAGAAAGAAACAAAGAGGGTATGGAGAGAAGGGAAAGGGCAAAGATGAAAAGAAAAAGGGGAAGGTTGGGGGAAACAAAAGGTCCGCTCCGGCTGGGACCGACCACGCCAATACCTTGAAACTGAACTAACCTGCAGGTGAATTTAAGAGTGTTTGCCAGTAGAACTGTATATTGTGGTATAAGGAGAGACTACCATTTTTGAAGTGTGAAAATTCTTCCACTTCAAGCAGCTCTGAAGTAGTTTGCAACCACTCCTGCAAGGTTGGAATGTGGGTAGACTTCCATTTACGAGCAATAAGTAAGCTTGCACTGTTTAAGCTATATTGCAGGAGTCTCCATTTAATTTTACATATCTTATTTGGTTTATGGCTTAATAGGGCCGTAGTCGGGAACAGCTCAAACTGTTCTCCCATTACAGATTTCAGACGATTGGTAACTATCTCCCAAAATGGGAGTAGTTTTGGACAGCGCCACCATATATGGGCCATTGTACCAGGAGACCCACAACCTCTCCAACAGGACACACTAGAATTAGGGTATATGCGTTTGAGCCTGTCTGGGGTAAGATACTACTGAAACAAGATTTTGTGATTTAACTCTAGGATCCTGGGGGAAGAGGAGGATTTAGAGGAGTGATAACATATTTTATCCAATTGCTCTTTAGATATGGACACTCCTAAGTCAGATTGCCAGTGAGAGTCGTATGAGGATGGAGGTAGTGTGAGTGCGTCGTCTAATATTTGTTTTGTTATGGCTAGGGATCCTCTAGGTACCAATCTTTCATAGCACAGGCGTTCGAACTTTGTCAAGCTCCTTAACAGGTTCTTTTTATGGGGTGAGGAGCCTTATAAATGCGTTAACTGGGCGTATTTTAGCCATCGGGAGAAGACCCCTCCAGCCACGTCTGTAAGCTGCGTTCTCAGTTTTAATGTCCCCCCCTCTGTCAGGCATGTAAACGGGATTGTTGGACTTGCATCTAAGGGGCTTGGCTTGTGCGGAATAATTCATTGTGAAACTCTGCATTTATTGGGACAGGTGTCATGGGGGAAATAAATGCAGTGATTCCTCTGGTTTTAAGCCTTATTGTGTCCCATGTGCGGAAGAAGTGAGTGTATAATGGGGAGGTCTTAGCTAAGGTGGGCCTACATGCACTACTGACCCAACACAACGGGCCAATCACTGGAGATTCCAGCAGAAATGAATCTATGGAAGTCCAGGCTTTAGTAGATGTGCTTTCATGCCACTCCAAAACTCTTTGTAATACAACTGCTTTGTAATATTGAGAGATAAAAGGTACTCCCAGGCCTCCCCTGCTCAAAGGTTTTGTTAGAACTCTTTTGCTAATACGAGGTTTTATATTTCCCCATATGAAAGAGTTTATCAGGGATTGTACTTGGTTCAAGTAGGACAATGGTAGTTGTATTGGTGCGGCCTGGAGCACATATAGGATTTGAGGTAGAGTGGTCATCTTTATCGACTGGATCCTGCCCCACCAGGACAGGGGTTTATTTATCCAAGTGTCAAAGTCTTTCTTAAGTTTATGTAGGAGAGGTACATAATTATATTTGAACAGCTTGTTTACTGACGGGGCGAGGTAGATTCCAAGGTATTTAATTCTATCCTGAAACAGCTTATATGGGCAGTGGGTCTTAAGGCCCTCAAAAATTTCCTTTGGCAAATTAATATTAAGAATTTTGGATTTTTGGCCGTTAATTAGAAAGTTAGAGTGACCGCCAAACCTATCAAACTCTCCTAGTAAGTGTGGCAGTGATTCATGTGGGTAGGTGAGTAGGGTGAGGACGTCGTCGGCATACAGGGTGAGTTTATATGTATTAGGTCCTAGTTGCAGACCAGTTATTTTAGGGTTATTCCTTATATGGGCCGCAAATACCTCAATTGATATGGCAAATAGTAGAGAAGACAGGGGACACCCCTGTCTCGTGCCATTTTGAATATTAAAGCTCTCTGAGAGAGTACCATTCGCTCGGACTCTGGCAGTTGGTTGAGTGTACAAACTGAAAATCCTCTGAAGCATCTTGGGGCCAATTCCAATAGTAGTGAGGCAATATCTCAAGAAAGTCCAGTCCAGCCGGTCAAATGCTTTTTCAGCATCGGTTGAAATCAAATTGGAAGGTATTTTTGACCGGCTAGACTGCTCAATCAAGTGCAGGACTCTTATGGTATTGTCTCGCGCTTCTGTTTTTGGTATGAATCCGGACTGGTCAACATGAATGATCTGAGGGAGTATTTTATTAATTCGAGTTGCTAAAATTTTGGAATACAGCTTTAGATCTGTATTAAGCAAAGAGATTGGCCTATAATTACCTACTCTAGTGGGGTCTTTGTCTGGTTCGGGTATGACCGATATGTACGCTTCAAGGGAGTCCCTGGACCACTTCAAGTCCCTGTCAATCGATTGAAATAGTGTTGTTAAGTGAGGGGTCAACAAATTTTTAAATTATTTATAGTACAAATTAGAAAACCCATCCGGGCCCAGGCTTTTATGTGAGGGAAGAGATTTTATGGCTGCTACCACTTCCTGAGGCATAATGGGTTCATCAAGAGTTTCAGTCATCTCTTTGGGGATTCTAGGGAGTGAGGCGTCTGATATATATTGTTCAGAAGTTCCGGGTGAGGATGCTGCGGGAGGGGCTGGTAGGTTATAGAGGCCACTATAAAAGCTCCTAAATTGTTCAGCGATTGATTGTCTACTAGCGATGCAAGTCCCTGTGTCGTCTACAAGTTTATGGATGTGGGTATTTAATTTGCGTTCTTTAAGGGTTCTCGCAAGGGAAGGGCCAATTTTGTTTGATTTTGCTAAATATAATTTCTTAAGGTAGAGTGCTTTAGTTTGGGCTTCTGTGTATAGCAACCGATTAAGTTCATTTCTACGTTGTCTCAACAGGTCAGTTAAGGAGGTATCAGCAGGGGCTCTTTGGTGTTGATTCTCTAGTGTATGTATGGAATGCAAGATATTCATATATTGCGTTCTATATTGTTTCGTGCGTGTAGCCTTATGTTTAATAAGTTCTCAGCGCAGGACAGTTTTATGTGCTTCCCAGAGGGTGTGGGGAGAGATATCTCCTGTGTCATTAATCCTAAAATATTCTTGAATGGATTCAGCTAATTGCTTGGAGAGTGCGTTGCTCTTTAATAAAGATTTGTCCAGCCTCCAGACAAAATGGGTTAATGGGACCTCCGGCCAATCAAGAGCTATCGACACCATTGCATGATCTGACCAGCTGGTTGGGGTAATTTCTGCGTCTCTTACATGATTATATAAAAGTCGATCTATTAATACATAATCTATTCGGGAATAACTTCTATGCGGGTTTGAATAGAAAGTGTAACCTTGTTGAGAGGGGTGTTTTAATCTCCATGTGTCAAGCAGAGCCAGACTTTGGATAAGGGAGGTTGTGTCTGTTAGTGTTTTCGAGGGGATACTGCTTCGGCCGGTTGAACAGTCTAGTGCAGGGTCAATTGCTAAATTAAAGTCTCCCACTACAACCAAGGGACCTTTCTGATGTGATAATATTTGCCTTTTTAGTGTTTTTAAGAATTTGGTCTGTTTGGTGTTGGGTACATAAACATTATTTAGTATTAATGGTTGGTTATAGAGGAGACCTGTCACTATTATCCATCTACCCCCTGGGTCAGATATAGTTTCATGCAACTGAAATGGAATATTTTTGTGAAATAAAATGCCAACTCCTCCCACTTTTTTGACATTATAGGCAAAATAACCAACTGGGTAGTCTTTATTTGAAAACAGGGGGGGGGGGGGGATCTCTTGGGAAGTGGGTCTCCTGCACAAATATGATATCTGCTTTTATTTTCTTGAACCAGGCCAGGGCCACAGAGTGCTTGGTTGGGGAGTTTAACCCCTTAGCATTTTGTGTAATTATAGAGACTAGTGCCGGGGCCATAGTTTGTTAAGGAGTGCACACCCTATAGTTCTTGTCTCCGCTAGTAGTTGATAAGTGACAGTACAGTTACAGCATTGGATATATAAATAATTCCTTACCTGGAAATACAGTTCCCTAAGGCGCCATACATCCCACCCGGACCAGAGGAGGGGGAAAAGAGAAGAGTTAAGAAGGGAGAGACAGAAGACAAAGATAAATCTGAAATGGCAAAGTACAGATGTTATTTTTTCAACGTTAACAAATCACAAACATTAAAGCAGAATAAACTAAATTAAACTTACCACATGGGTTACTCTAACAAGTAACAACAGGTAGGAAGGGGGGGAAAAGTGACTGCTACAACTTGTGGTAGCAGGTCGGCTTACTAGTATGATTGAATAATGGAAATGTGCTTTTATAAATCTCACAATAAGAGCTAATTTTCCTAAAAAGACTTGATGCTGTGTTGTGGTGATGAAATGTATAAAACCCTTGATAACTGCATCAACATCTAACACTCTAACTGTAGGGATAAGGACGGTTGTCTAACTTGTCGACTGGTCATTAATACTATTAGAGGATGTAGCCAGACTAATATCTAGGCATATGAACTAATGCTCTAGTTGTCAAATTCCCTAAAACCTATTACAGATTTCTAGGGTTAGTTTGGTAAAGGATAGAAAACAAACCCCTTCTCATAAGATGTCCCAATGAGTTCTTTCAAGTGATTCGGTCTTGACTAGGAGGTGTGCCTCTAGTTGAAGCTCTGCTACGTTTGTGGTGTGAGACCTGAGTCCACTCTTGACGTTGTGGTCTTGGGTCCTGAAATGGACGTGAAGTGTCTTGAATGGAGGGAATCACTGGGGTTGGATACCTAGTTGAGAGCAAAATGAGTCTAAATCCTCCGGAGATCTGTAAATTGCAGTGACATTGTCCTTTACAACTCTAAGGCAGAAGGGGAAGCCCCAACGGTATGGTATCTTGAGCTCTCTAAGACGCAAAGTCAGGGGTCTAGCCTCTCTCCTCTTGGATAAAGTCATCTGACTCAAGTCTGCAAAAAATTGCAATGTATGACCTTCAAATGTTATGGGCGCTTGCTTCCTAGAAGCTGAAAGAATATTTTCTTTTTCTTTGAAGTTTGTAAACTTCAGTATAATGTCCCGTGGTGGTGCTGAGTCTTTAGGTGGAGGCCGCAGGGCCTGGTGGTATCTGTCCAGTTGGTATTCTATGCAATTGCCATCTTGTTTTTCGCCATCCATTAATTTGTTGAACAGCTTTTGAAGGAAAGGTAGTAAGTCAGTGGCTTTAATAGATTCAGGAACCCCTCATATTCTAATGTTTTGGCGCCTGTCTCTATTATCCAGGTCTTCGACCTGGTCTTGCAATTGTTGAATAATTTTAGAGTTGCAAGTGGTTTGTTGAATCTGTTGATCTAAGAGCTTATCCGTGCTTTCCAGGTTCTCTTCCAACTGCACAATTCTGTTACTTATTTCACTGATTTCTTTTTTTACCTCTGTGAGGCTTGATTTAATCATGGAGCTCACCTGGGCAATGAAGTTAATAAAGTCCTCTTTAGATGGAAGTGCTAGTATGTCTGCCTTAGTGAGAGTATTGTTTTCCTCCAGTGGTAGTATGTCTGATTGTGCAGGAGGCGTCTTGGTTGGTGAGGGCGATGTATTGTTTATAGGGTTCTCCATAGTTTTGAAAAAGGAATGCACTTTAGGTGTGACTGCAGTTATCCCTTTGTTAGATTTTTCAGTTCTGGCCCCCCTTTTTGAAGCCATGAAAGAGCAGTAAATAGCAGCACACAGCTATAAATGGCGGCCTGACTCAGATAGTAATCAGAGGTGTAGCCGCTATACTGCTATGCTGTCTGGGTATATTAAGGGGGAATGATTGAATCCACCGGGCACTGCAGTCCTAAGTGAATTTTGTGGAGAAAGATGCCTCTGTCCTGTTGCTCAAATATGAAACATGGCCACGTGGAGGAACGACTATGATGGTGTCTGCTCAGGCCCTACTTCATGTCTGTTTTATCTTCTGTATTGCGAGCTCATGGGATAGTTAACTGCTGGATCTATGTGCCGATATGCATTTCGTGCAACCATCCCTTTATGTCATAGATAGTAAGCCTGTTTAGTAAAGTGAGTGTTTTTGTACATGGGCCCTTATTGCGGGCTATATGTTGCTGGATGGTTGTACTCACTCTGTTAATGTTCATCACTGCCGAAGTCCTGAGTGGCCACAGTCTCTATACGGTAGTTCCGGTAAGCGCCTGAGGTCAGTTAGCAGAGATCTTGAGTCCGACAGCTGAGGATGTTAAAAGACCATGGCCCCTCCGTTTACACGTGGAAGGCCTCGTATTAAGCCGTGCTGCAATAGTATTGTGCCTCCATTACACCCCGCAATAGCCCAGTGTGACTATCAGTAATGTCCCTGTGGTGTCTGCCACCAGTAGTCACCTGTTTGTTCACATTTCCTACTCGTTAGAACAGTTAACTCGCCGACCTCATTTAACTCTAACAGCCTGCATCCATCTTTGGAGCTTGCTAGCTCCGCCCCCCCACAAAGCCTTTTTTTTAGCTTCAGTGCCCAAATAGAGGCGGAGTTGGTTTCTTTTATGTGAAATACTATCTGAGAGAGATGTACTCGAGGGGTATGTTTTATTAAAGGTTCTTGCAGTTTAGTAATGTCCTCTAGGAGAGAATTGAGATATATATATGCTGTTGCTTCATTTTAGCGGCCTTAAGCGCGATCAGCTCCCCTCTTATTACGCATTTATGTGCATTCCAAATATTATGTATGTCTACGTCAGGGGTATCATTTCTTTGGAAGTAGTCAATTAGTGTTTTTTGTACCTGGATTAAAGTCGGGGGATCCCTAAGAAGGGAGTCATCAAACCTCCAGACTGTGGAAGAATGGTTAATGGGGCGCCATTGGAACTGGCAGCTGATTATAGCATGGTCCGACCACGTTATAGGGTGTATGTTAGTGGAAGTAATGGAAGAAAAGCTAGTTACGTCTGTGAAGATGTAGTCAATTCTTGTGGTGTGGGCTGGAGTAAAACAGGAAATCTTTTTCGTCTGGATGTTGGAGTCGCCAGGTATCGTGGATTGCCAATTGCGATAGATATCGTTTAATTTGTCTTAACATTTTATTAGATGTTGAGGATGTGCCTGTTGAGCAATCTAATGCTGGGTCAATTGCAAGGTTAAAGTCACCCCCTAGGACCAGACCACCTCTGGTGACCTCTAAGATTTTTTTTACAAAGGAGGTGGAAAAAAGGAGCAGGGTTTACATTGGGGGCATAAATATTCACAAGTGTTATGGGTTTGTGATAAAGGTATCCCACCAATATTATATATCTTCCTTCTCTGTCCGTATGAACAGATGACACACCAAAGGGCAGCTTTTTGTTCACCAATATCCCTACACCATTATGTTTAATAGTGTGTGATGAGAAAAATGCCTCGCCAAATTTCTGGAAGCTAGCCTTGGGCTCAAATCCCCTTTTTATGTGGGTCTCCTGAATAAAGAGGATATCACCTCTATTTCTCCTATAATCTCTTAGGGCCATTGACCGTTTTTGTGGGCTATTAAGACCCTTGGTATTGTGGGAAATGATCCTAATATTAGTCAGCATGATAAACAGTATATATTAGAAACCATAACTTTTGTAAGAAGTGTATAAGTTCTTTTACAATACACCTTACTAGGGGGGAAGGAGTATCGCCTAGCTAACTCTCAGGTTCAAATTATTTTAGCTAAGTCAGGGTAGAGCCGTTGAATGAATGTTAAATTTTTCCCAGGTAATATGTTTGTTAGGTAGTCAAGGTGGGGAAGAGGCTAAAAGAGGCCACTAGCCATCTTTTCTTTTGCAGGGACACCCTCCCTGCATCTAAGGTGCAGGGACGGCACTCCTCCTGGCTCGATTTAGTTAACTAATAACCATTAAGTCGGCTGTTTTATAGCCTTAAAGAGTCCCATAACAAGAGAATATCAAGGTCATTCAATTAAGGGCAGGTATGGCCTTTCAATTTGCAAGAGAGTCCTTAATATCATGGGCACAGGACTGAGACTACCATACTGTGATCAAATAAAGAGGCAGTCAATGACACTCAATTACCCTGTAAGCCCAAGGCACTGAATCAAAAGTACAACTACAAGTTATTCTATAACATATGTCTCAGTTCCAACAGTTAACTATATTACAATTCGTGGAGAACATATTTGCGTTCAATACGTTACCAGGACATGTTCAGCCCTCACTCTTCTATTCCTGCTATGAGATATGGAAAAAGAGGAAATATAAAGAGATAACATATTGTGTCCTTGTGTCCCTCTGGTCAACTCAAACCCGGGCCAGGTCTGATATAAGTGTAAACAAATCAGGGCATACTAATGTCGAAAAGTGGTGCCAGATCATGGTGGTGGAGCACCCTCTCTTGATGGCAAGTTGTCTGTCTCCTCCTCTTCGATTGAACTCTTTGCCACTGATGTCACTGATGTCTCCGTTCAACTGGGCGTGAGGGCCCAGATTCTGCTGGGGTTGGAGGTGCGGCAATAATTGCTTCTACTGGCGAGTTGAATGCAATATTAAGTGATCTAGATAAGTGCTTAAGGTCTCTGCAATCCTTGTAGATGATTTGGGAACCATTGTGGTTTATTAGCAAACTAAAGGGAAATCCCTAACGGTATTTTATATGGTGCTCCTGTAAT
The DNA here is from genome assembly GCF_027579735.1 of Bombina bombina. Classification (NCBI taxonomy): domain Eukaryota; kingdom Metazoa; phylum Chordata; class Amphibia; order Anura; family Bombinatoridae; genus Bombina; species Bombina bombina. The sequence goes on from NC_069505.1 coordinate 626,577,273, forward strand.
GCGCTTGTGATAAACTTTCCTTTCGCCTCTGGATCGTGTAAGGGCTGAGGTCCTGATATATTTGCAGTGAGTGTCCTTGGTATGATATAGATTGCCGAGCTCTTGCCGCCTGCCAGATGGTATCTTTTGCAGTGAAGCGTAAGAATCTGATGATGACATACCGTGGAGGTAGTGGGGGTTTAGGTTGAGGGCGTAGCGCTCTGTGTGCTCTGTCAATATCTTCATTGAGTAGCGGCAGAGAATTAGGTGATAATTGTTGGAAAAACCCTTTGATGTAGTTTTTTAACTGGTCTTGAGGTATATCTTCAGGGATACCACAAATTCTCAGGTTGTTTCTTCGGCCACGATTATCCAAGTCCTCTACTTTATCCTGTAAGGACTGCACTAAGGAGTCTTGGATGGATAGCTGTTGCGTATTGGAGCTGACCAAGTTGTTCAAGGCTTCCTGACCCTCCTCCAGATATTCCATCTTTGCCCCCATCTCATTCAGATCCCTTTTCAGATCTCTCATCTCCTCCTTAATAAAAGATTTTAGTGACTCCAGATCTGATTTGGAAGGAAGTGTCGCCAGCTTTACTTGTATGGCCTGCAGTGAGTCCTGTTGACTATTTGGTGTCTCAAAGGGGCCTGGTGTCCCTGACAGTTCAGGTGTCCCCACTGTCGCCATTGATGGGGTTTCTGTTGCCTGAAAAAAGGAGGAAACTGATGGGGTCTGTGATTGTGTTTTCACAGGTTTGTCTGTTTTTTGACCTTTTTTGGGAGTCATCTTGTGCCCCTTTAATATGTGAATTGACCACTGCTGAGTGGGGCAAATTACCTCCTGATAGGATTTATAAGCAAAGGGTGAGTGATCCTTCAGGCTTGAGATCGAAATTGTTACTAAGTCTGTACTTTGTGGCACATATGATAAAGTTATACACACACTATGGGGCATATGTATCAAGCTCCGAATGGAGCTTGATGCCCCGTGTTTGGCTCGCCAGAAACAGCAGTTATGAAGCAGCGGTCACAAAGACCGCTGCTCCATAACCTGTACGTCTGCTCTGAGCAGTCGGACAGACATGACCACAATACAACCCGATAGAGTACGATCGGGTTGATTGGCATCCCCCTGCTGGCGGCTGAGTGGCCGCGAGTCTGCAGGGGGTGGCATTGCACCAGCAGCTCTTGTGAGCTGCTGGTGCAATGCTGAATACGGCGAGTGTATTGCTTGCCGTATTCAGCGAGGTCTGGCGGACCTGATCCACAGAGTCGGATCAGGTCTGCCAGACCTTGATAAATATGCCCCTTAGGCACCAGTTACTCCTGAGCATGTGCAAGAGATCACAGTGTATATGTATATGAGTCTGTGATTAGCTGATGGCTGTCACATGATACAGTTATATAAATACTGTCTGAGGCACCAGTTACTCCTGAGCATGTTTAAGAGATTACAGTGTATACGTATATGAGTCTGTGATTAGCTGATGGCTGTCACATGATACAGTTATATGCACACTGTATGAGGCACCAGTTACTACTGAGCATGTGCAAGAGATCACAGTGTATACGTATATGAGCCTGTGATTAGCTGATGGTTGTCACATGATAGTTATATGCACACATTCTGAGGCACCAGTTACTCCTGAGCATGTTTAAGAGATTACAGTGTATACGTATATGAGTCTGTGATTAGCTGATGGCTGTCACATGATACCGTTATATACACACTGTATGAGGCACTAGTTACTACTGAGCATGTGCAAGAGATCACAGTGTATACGTATATGAGTCTGGGATTAGCTGATGGCTGTCACATGATGCAGTTATATGTACACTGTCTGAGGCACCATTTACTACTGAGCATGTGCAAGAGATCAGTGTATACGTATATGAGTCTGGATTAGCTGATGGCTGTCACATGATACCGTTATATACACACTGTATGAGGCACTAGCTACTACTGAGCATGTGCAAGAGATCACAGTGTATACGTATATGAGTCTGGGATTAGCTGATGGCTGTCACATGATACAGTTATATGTACACTGTCTGAGGCACCAGTTACTACTGAGCATGTGCAAGAGATCACAGTGTATACGTATATGAGTCTGTGATTAGCTGATGGCTGTCACATGATGCAGTTATATGCACACTTACTGAGGCACCAGTTACTACTGAGCATGTGCAAGAGATCACAGTGTATATGTATATGAGCCTGTGATTAGCTGATGGCTGTCACATGATACAGTTATATGCACACTTACTGAGGCACCAGTTACTACTGAGCATGTGCAAGAGATCACAGTGTTTACGTATATGAGTCTGTGATTAGCTGATGGCTGTCACATGATACAGTTATATGCACACTGTATGAGGCACCAGTTACTACTGAGCATGTGCTAGAGATCACAGTGTATACGTATACGAGTCTGTGATTAGCTGATGGCTGTCACATGATACAGTTATATGCACACTGTCTGAGGCACCAGTTACTACTGAGCATGTGCAAGAGATCACAGTGTATATGTATATGAGTCTGTGATTAGCTGATGGCTGTCACATGATACAGTTATATACATACTGTCTGAGGCACCAGTTACTACTGAGCATGTGCAAGAGATCACAGTGTATACGTATATGAGTCTGTGATTAGCTGATGGCTGTCACATGATACAGTTATATACATACTGTCTGAGGCACCAGTTACTACTGAGCATGTGCAAGAGATCACAGTGTATACGTATATGAGTCTGTGATTAGCTGATGTCTGTCACATGATACAGTTATATGCACACTGTCTGAGGCACCAGTTACTACTGAGCATGTGCAAGAGATCACAGTGTATATGTATATGAGTCTGGATTAGCTGATGGCTGTCACATGATACAGTTATATGCACACTTACTGAGGCACCAGTTACTCCTGAGCATGTTTAAGAGATTACAGTGTATACGTATATGAGTCTGTGATTAGCTGATGGCTGTCACATGATACCGTTATATACACACTGTATGAGGCACTAGTTACTACTGAGCATGTGCAAGAGATCACAGTGTATACGTATATGAGTCTGGGATTAGCTGATGGCTGTCACATGATACAGTTATATGTACACTGTCTGAGGCACCAGTTACTACTGAGCATGTGCAAGAGATCACAGTGTATACGTATATGAGTCTGGATTAGCTGATGGCTGTCACATGATGCAGTTATATGCACACTTACTGAGGCACCAGTTACTACTGAGCATGTGCAAGAGATCACAGTGTATATGTATATGAGCCTGTGATTAGCTGATGGCTGTCACATGATACAGTTATATGCACACTTACTGAGGCACCAGTTACTACTGAGCATGAGCAAGAGATCACAGTGTTTACGTATATGAGTCTGTGATTAGCTGATGGCTGTCACATGATACAGTTATATGCACACTGTATGAGGCACCAGTTACTACTGAGCATGTGCAAGAGATCACAGTGTATACGTATATGAGTCTGTAATTAGCTGATGGTTGTCACATGATGCAGTTATATGCACACTTACTAAGGCACCATTTACTACTGAGCATGTGCAAGAGATCACAGTGTATATGTATATGAGCCTGTGATTAGCTGATGGTTGTCACATGATACAGTTATATGCACACATTCTGAGACACCAGTTACTACTGAGCATGTGCAAGAGATCACAATGTATATGTATATGAGCCTGTGATTAGCTGATGGTTGTCACATAATAGTTATATGCACACATTCTGAGACACCAGCTACTACTGAGCATGTGCAATAGATCACAGTGTATATGTATATTAGCCTGTGATTAGCTGATGGCTGTCACATGATACAGTTATATGCACACTTACTGAGGCACCAGTTACTACTGAGCATGTGCAAGAGATCACAGTGTTTACGTATATGAGTCTGTGATTAGCTGATGGCTGTCACATGATACAGTTATATGCACACTGTATGAGGCACCAGTTACTACTGAGCATGTGCAAGAGATCACAGTGTATACGTATATGAGCCTGTGATTAGCTGATGGTTGTCACATGATAGTTATATGCACACATTCTGAGACACCAGCTACTACTGAGCATGTTTAAGAGATTACAGTGTATACGTATATGAGTCTGTGATTAGCTGATGGCTGTCACATGATACAGTTATATGCACACTGTATGAGGCACCAGTTACTACTGAGCATGTGCAAGAGATCACAGTGTATACGTATATGAGTCTGTGATTAGCTGATGGCTGTCACATGATACAGTTATATGCACACATTCTGAGACACCAGCTCCTACTGAGCATGTGCAAGAGATTACAGTATATATGCTTATTCATTTTAGGATTGTCTGTCACATTATACAGTGGGAAGGAAAATGGTACTCACTTAAATTTATTAGAAACAAAATCTATTACACTTTTAAAATTCAGACTATGGCCGGCATTTATCAACTGCTGGACTGACAGTTTTCGCTCAAGTGAACCTGTGCGCCCGGGATTGCGTTTGCTTGTGCAATAGCACTCCCTACTAGCGCTAGCCTAATGGCACACGAGTAGGGGGTTGTCAATCATCACGAGGGGAACTTATCTGGGGTGATTTAATCCGCCAGCTAATAGCGTACTAGTTAGGAAGCTGCCTGACTTTCAGCCCCCAGAGCTGCAGAGGCAGCTTGATAAATGGGGGACGACGTGTTTTTGTATTGTCTTTGTATTATGTCATTTGTTAATTATTAAATTCTGCTGTATTTAATGGCACTTTAAATCTTGCACATGATAAATGTAAGGTCAGACACACAGATATAGTAACAGTCAGAATGAGACCAGCACTCCTAGTCAGTAGGGGGCAAGTTTCCGAGGTGGTCCCTCAAATAAATGCCCAATTCATCCAGTATAATAGAAATATAGGAAACCGCACACCTTATACTCAATCCGAAGTGTGAAACTTTATTTAGCCTATAACAGCTTTGTCAAGCTAATAGCAAGAGAATAACACATTAATAGCCCATACGCATAAAGCCTGAACCCATCCTGAACATACAAAGGAGGGGCAAATACATCACATATTTTTATAACAATCACCATTAACCCCTAACTCCCAACCTTAAGTATAGGGAAGGAACGGATATGCCCCGTCCCACCCAGCACTGATTGGATGCACTGTTATACCAGGTAATGTGTTTTTAGACATCTCATTGCATTATGGCACTTAAAAATAGAAGGTGGTCGTAAGCTGCAGCCTCATGGTTGGAGTTCCTTTCTAACAAGTCCATGGTTTCAATCACAAACCCAATGTCCTCAAGAACTTTTCTTATAAACGTTTCATCCAGTGATAGAACATGGAAGCGGTGTTCCCCTAATGTGTAAAACAAAGCATTTATCGAATGTATTAATATCAGATGACCACCTGGCTTTAGCCACATTGAGATGTTCTTCAGGCTTCTGATATATTCATCTCGGTCTTTGCAAAGAACATCCATACAAGCACCAACATATAAACAGTCAACTTTATGCAGAGTAACTGGGTAAGTTGGGTTTTCTTTGGTCAGATCACATTTCAGAATTCGTTTAATTAAACTTCTAAATTTTTCTTCCCTCGTCTTCCAATCCTCACTAGAAAATAAAAATAGCCTATTAAATGAAATTAGATATCAGTCATGATGTTTATTTAGTCTCCTACTGCACCATCAACTCATGAAGCATGGACTTCTTAAAGAGGCACCAAATACTATTATTTTTGCAATGCTTTGAAAGCTTAAAGAAACATACCTCTATGGGACTGTCACCTAAAAGCTATGGGCTAGATTACAAATGGTGCGCTAATGTTAGCATGGTAAGTGATAAGCAATATGGCGACAGCACTAACACATTTTGCAAGTTAAAGGGACACTGTACCCAAAATTTTTCTTTCGTGATTCAGATTGAGCATGAAATTTTAAGCAACTTTCTAATTTACTCCTATTATCAAATTTTCTTCATTCTCTTGGTATCTTTATTTGAAATGCAAGAATGTAAGTTTAGATGCCGGCCCATTTTTGGTGAACAACCAGGGTTGTCCTTGCTGATTGGTGGATAAATTCATCCACCAATAAAAAAGTGCTGTCCAGAGTACTGAAACCAAACAAAAAGCTTAGATGCCTTCTTTTTCAAATAATGATAGCAAGAGAACGAAGAAAAATTGATAATAGGAGTAAATTAGAAAGTTGCTTAAAATTGCATGCTCTTTCTGAATTACAAAAGAAAAAATTTGGGTTCGGTGTCCCTTTAAAAATAAACAGCTGCGCTAGAGCGCAAACAGAAACTGCGCTAGGCTGATTAGCGTAATTGGAGACCATGGGGTAGATTTATCAACTGTCGGGCGGGTAGATTAATCAAACACATCAAAAACACATTATAATAAAATATTACACTCATATATACACTTTCTGATAAAAAAATATTTCAGATAATTGTTAATAATAAATTTTTATAAGATATTTGACTGGAAAGGGCTATAATGTGTGTGTGTGTGTGTATGTATGTGTAAATATATATATATATATATATATATATATATATACAGTCGTATGCAAAAGTTTAGGCACCCCTGACAATTTCCATGATTTTCATTTATAAATAATTGGATGTTTGGATCAGCAATTTCATTTTGATCTATCAAATAACTGAAGGACACAGTAATATTTCAGTAGTGAAATGATTTTTATTGGATTAACAGAAAACGTGCAATATGCATAAAAACGAAATTAGACAGGTGCATTAATTAACAGAAACATTGCATCAATATTTAGTAGAGCCTCTAGATGCTTCCTATAGCCTGTAATGAGTGTCTGGATTCTGGATGAAGTTATTTTGGACCATTCCTCCTTGCAAAACATCTCCAGTTCAGTTAGGTTTGATGGTTGCCGAGCATGGACAGTCCGCTTCAAATCACCCCATAGATTTTCAATGATATTCAGGTCTGGGGACTGGGATGGCCATTCCAGAACATTGTACTTGTTCCTCTGCATAAATGTCAGAGTAGATTTTGAGCAGTGTTTTGGGTCGTTGTCTTGTTGAAATATCCAGCTCCGGGGTAACTTCAACTTTGTGACTGATTCCTCAACATTATTCTCAAGTATCTGCTGATATTGAGTGGAATCCATGCAACCTTCAACTTTAACAAGATTCCCAGTACCGGCACTGGCCACACAGCTCACCAGCATGATGGAACATTCACCAAATTTTGCTGTAGCTAGCAAGTGTTTGTCTTGGAACCCTGTGTTCTTTTGCCGCCATGCATAACGCCTCTTGTTATGACCAAATAACTCAATCTTTGTTTCATCAGACCACAGAACCTTCTTCCAAAATGAAGCTGGCTTGTTCAAATGTGCGTTTGTATACCTCAAGCGACTCTGTTTGTAGCGTGTGTGCAGAAAAGGTTTCTACCACATCACTCTCCCATACGCTGAATTGTTGAACGATGTACAGTGACACCATCTGCATCAAGATGATGTTGTAGGTCTTTGGAGGTGGTCTGTGGGCTGTTTTTGACTGTTTTCACCATTCTTTGCCTTTGCCTCTCCAATATTTTACTTCTGGCCCTAACAAGAACTGTGCCTGTGGTCATTCATTTCCTCACTATGTTCCTCACAGTGGACACTGACAGATTAAATCTCTGCGATAGTTTTTTGTAGCCTTCCCCTAAACCATAATGTTAAACAATCTTTGTTTTCAGGTCATTTGAGAGTTTTTTTGAGACCCCCATGTTGCCACTCTTGGGATATCGGGAGTCCAATATCCCAAGCAGACAGCTGGTAATGTCTAGAAAAACACCGAAGGTATCCGTAAGCAACACGGAGTATTGAGCTACAGCAGAACCCACGGCGGAGTCGTGATACCCTGAAGTTAGCATGCAAGCGATTTCGTATATGTACACAAACATTTTACTTTCAACTTGAAATATGCACACTTTCCCACTCGCATTAAAAGTTTACTTTGAGTGAAGTTAGCGCTCAAGGGAAAAAACAAGTTAGCGCACCACTTGTAATCTATCCCTACGCCTTTATTTCAGCTTCCTGCCAGCCCCATAAACTACACAGAACATCAACCTGCTTTCCTGCATACAGTCTAGGATCTATGGTTTGTTAATCTAATTTACCAATCACACTGTTTTTATTATTATTTTTTTGTAAGTTATGGGAGGAAACCAATAAAGAAAAAGAGAAGTTGACAATGATTTGGAAGATCAGATTAAGTTGCTGCCGGCTACAAGAGGCTGAGGACTGTAGAATTTTAAACCCAAGTTTTGGAAAGAATTGTTAATGATCTTTTATTTATCTACATTTACTGAGGGGTGGGGTCAATAAGGAGAGAAAAATGTAGAAGTTTGCTGAAGTTTGCTGTTTAGTTTATTTGTGGTTGTGCATTGCTGTTAGGTCTATTTGTGGTGGTGAGTTGCTGTTAGGTCTATTTATGGTGGTGCGTTGCTGTTAGGTCTATTTGAGGTGGGGAGTTGCTGTTAAGTCTATTTGTGGTGGTGCTTTGCTGTTAGGTTTATTTGTGGTGGTGCATTGCTGTTAGGTCTATTTGTGGTGGTGCATTGCTGTTAGGTTTATTTGTGGTGGTGCTTTGCTGTTAGGTCTATTTGTTGTGGTGCGGTACTGTTAGGTCTATTTGTGGTGTGCGTTGCTGTTATGTTTATTTGTCGTGGTGCGTTGCTGTTAGGTTTTTTTGTGGTGGTGAGTTGCTGTTAGGTCTATTTATGGTGGTGCGTTGCTGTTAGGTCTATTTGAGGTGGGGAGTTGCTGTTAGGTCTATTTGTGGTGGTGCTTTGCTGTTAGGTCTATTTGTGGTGGTGCATTGCTGTTAGGTTTATTTGTAGTGGTGCGTTGCTGTTAGGTTTATTTGTGGTGGTGCTTTGCTGTTAGATCTATTTGTGGTGGTGCGTTGCTGTTAGGTTTATTTGTGGTGGTGCTTTGCTGTTAGGTCTATTTGTTTTTGTGCAATACTGTTAGGTCTATTTGTGGTGTGCGTTGCTGTTAGGTCTATTTGTGGTGATGTGTTGCTGTTAGGTCTATTTGTCGTGGTGTGTTGCTGTTAGGTCTATTTGTCGTGGTGCATTTCTGTTAGGTCTATTTGTGGTGGTGCGTTGCTGTTAGGTTTATTTGTGGTGGTGCATTGCTGTTAGGTCTATTTGTGGTGGTGCGTTGCTGTTAGGTTTATTTGTGGTGGTGCGTTGCTGTTAGGTCTATTTGTGGTGGTGCGTTGCTGTTAGGTTTATTTGTGGTGGTGCGTTGCTGTTAGGTCTATTTGTCATGGTGCATTGCTGTTAGGTCTATTTGAGGTGGTGTGTTGCTGTTAGGTCTATTTGTGGTGGTGCGTTGCTGTTAGGTCTATTTGTGGTGGTGCGTTGCTGTTAGGTCTATTTGTGGTGATGTGTTGCTGTTAGGTCTATTTGTCGTGGTGTTTTGCTGTTAGGTCTATTTGTCGTAGTGCATTGCTGTTAGGTCTATTTGTGATGGTGCGTTGCTGTTAGGTTTATTTGTGGTGGTGAGTTGCTGTTAGGTCTATTTATGGTGGTGCGTTGCTGTTAGGTCTATTTGTGGTGGTGCTTTGCTGTTAGGTTTATTTGTGGTGGTGCTTTGCTGTTAGATCTATTTGTGGTGGTGCGTTGCTGTTAGGTTTATTTGTGGTGGTGCTTTGCTGTTAGGTCTATTTGTTTTGGTGCAATACTGTTATGTCTATTTGTGGTGGTGCGTTGCTGTTAGGTTTATTTGTGGTGGTGCGTTGCTGTTAGGTCTATTTGTCGTAGTGCATTGCTGTTAGGTCTATTTGTGGTGGTGTGTTGCTGTTAGGTCTATTTGTCGTGGTGCGTTGCTGTTAGGTCTATTTGTCGTGGTGTGTTGCTGTTAGGTCTATTTGTCGTGGTGCATTACTGTTAGGTCTATTTGTGGTGGTGCGTTGCTGTTTAGTTTATTTGTGGTGGTGCATTGCTGTTAGGTCTATTTGTGGTGGTGCATTGCTGTTAGGTTTATTTGTGGTGGTGAGTTGCTGTTAGGTCTATTTATGGTGGTGCACTGCTGTTAGTTCTATTTGTGGTGGTGCATTGCTGATAGGTTTATTTGTTGTGGTGCAATGCTGTTAGGTTTATTTATGGTGGTGTGTTGCTGTTAGGTTTATTTGTCGTGGTGCGTTGCTGTTAGGTCTATTTGTGGTGGTGTGTTGCTGTTAGGTCTATTTGTCGTGGTGCATTACTGTTAGGTCTATTTGTGGTGGTGTGTTGCTGTTAGGTCTATTTGTCGTGGTGCGTTGCTGTTAGGTCTATTTGTGGTGGTGTGTTGCTGTTAGGTCTATTTGTCGTGGTGCGTTGCTGTTAGGTCTATTTGTCGTGGTGTGTTGCTGTTAGATCTATTTGTCGTGGTGCATTACTGTTAGGTCTATTTGTCGTGGTGCGTTGCTGTTTAGTTTATTTGTGGTGGTGCATTGCTGTTAGGTCTATTTGTGGTGGTGAGTTGCTGTTAGGTCTATTTATGGTGGTGCGTTGCTGTTAGGTCTATTTGAGGTGGGGAGTTGCTGTTAAGTCTATTTGTGGTGGTGCTTTGCTGTTAGGTTTATTTGTGGTGGTGCATTGCTGTTAGGTCTATTTGTGGTGGTGCATTGCTGTTAGGTTTATTTGTGGTGGTGCTTTGCTGTTAGGTCTATTTGTTGTGGTGCGGTACTGTTAGGTCTATTTGCGGTGTGCGTTGCTGTTAGGTTTATTTGTGGTGGTGAGCTGCTGTTTAGTTTATTTGTGGTGGTGCGTTGCTGTTAGGTTTTTTTGTGGTGGTGAGTTGCTGTTAGGTCTATTTGTGGTGGTGCGTTGCTGTTAGGTCTATTTGAGGTGGGGAGTTGCTATTAGGTCTATTTGTGGTGGTGCTTTGCTGTTAGGTCTATTTGTGGTGGTGCATTGCTGTTAGGTTTATTTGTAGTGGTGCGTTGCTGTTAGGTTTATTTGTGGTGGTGCTTTGCTGTTAGATCTATTTGTGGTGGTGCGTTGCTGTTAGGTCTATTTGTTTTGGTGCAATACTGTTAGGTCTATTTGTGGTGTGCGTTGCTGTTAGGTCTATTTGTGGTGTGCGTTGCTGTTAGGTTTATTTGTGGTGGTGAGCTGCTGTTAGGTCTATTTGTCGTGGTGTGTTGCTGTTAGGTCTATTTGTCGTGGTGCATTTCTGTTAGGTCTATTTGTGGTGGTGCGTTGCTGTTAGTTTTATTTGTGGTGGTGCGTTGCTGTTAGGTCTATTTGTGGTGGTGCGTTGCTGTTAGGTTTATTTGTGGTGGTGCGTTGCTGTTAGGTTTATTTGTGGTGGTGCGTTGCTGTTAGGTTTATTTGTGGTGGTGCGTTGCTGTTAGGTCTATTTGTCATGGTGCATTGCTGTTAGGTCTATTTGAGGTGGTGTGTTGCTGTTAGGTCTATTTGTGGTGGTGCGTTGCTGTTAGGTCTATTTGTGGTGGTGCGTTGCTGTTAGGTCTATTTGTGGTGATGTGTTGCTGTTAGGTCTATTTGTCGTGGTGTTTTGCTGTTAGGTCTATTTGTCGTAGTGCATTGCTGTTAGGTTAATTTGTGGTGGTGCGTTGCTGTTAGGTTTATTTGTGGTGGTGCTTTGCTGTTAGGTCTATTTGTTTTGGTGCAATACTGTTAGGTCTATTTGTGGTGGTGCGTTGCTGTTAGGTTTATTTGTGGTGGTGCGTTGCTGTTAGGTCTTTTTGTCGTAGTGCATTGCTGTTAGGTCTATTTGTGGTGGTGTGTTGCTGTTAGGTCTATTTGTCGTGGTGCGTTGCTGTTAGATCTATTTGTCGTGGTGTGTTGCTGTTAGGTCTATTTGTCGTGGTGCATTACTGTTAGGTCTATTTGTGGTGGTGCGTTGCTGTTTAGTTTATTTGTGGTGGTGCATTGCTGTTAGGTCTATTTGTGGTGGTGCATTGCTGTTAGGTTTATTTGTGGTGGTGAGTTGCTGTTAGGTCTATTTATGGTGGTGCACTGCTGTTAGTTCTATTTGTGGTGGTGCATTGCTGATAGGTTTATTTGTTGTGGTGCAATGCTGTTAGGTTTATTTATGGTGGTGTGTTGCTGTTAGGTTTATTTGTCGTGGTGCGTTGCTGTTAGGTCTATTTGTGGTGGTGTGTTGCTGTTAGGTCTATTTGTCGTGGTGCATTACTGTTAGGTCTATTTGTGGTGGTGTGTTGCTGTTAGGTCTATTTGTCGTGGTGCGTTGCTGTTAGGTCTATTTGTGGTGGTGTGTTGCTGTTAGGTCTATTTGTCGTGGTGCGTTGCTGTTAGGTCTATTTGTTGTGGTGTGTTGCTGTTAGATCTATTTGTCGTGGTGCATTACTGTTAGGTCTATTTGTCGTGGTGCGTTGCTGTTTAGTTTATTTGTGGTGGTGCATTGCTGTTAGGTCTATTTGTGGTGGTGAGTTGCTGTTAGGTCTATTTATGGTGGTGCGTTGCTGTTAGGTCTATTTGAGGTGGGGAGTTGCTGTTAAGTCTATTTGTGGTGGTGCTTTGCTGTTAGGTTTATTTGTGGTGGTGCATTGCTGTTAGGTCTATTTGTGGTGGTGCATTGCTGTTAGGTTTATTTGTGGTGGTGCTTTGCTGTTAGGTCTATTTGTTGTGGTGCGGTACTGTTAGGTCTATTTGTGGTGTGCGTTGCTGTTAGGTTTATTTGTGGTGGTGAGCTGCTGTTTAGTTTATTTGTGGTGGTGCGTTGCTGTTAGGTTTTTTTGTGGTGGTGAGTTGCTGTTAGGTCTATTTATGGTGGTGCGTTGCTGTTAGGTCTATTTGAGGTGGGGAGTTGCTATTAGGTCTATTTGTGGTGGTGCTTTGCTGTTAGGTCTATTTGTGGTGGTGCATTGCTGTTAGGTTTATTTGTAGTGGTGCGTTGCTGTTAGGTTTATTTGTGGTGGTGCTTTGCTGTTAGATCTATTTGTGGTGGTGCGTTGCTGTTAGGTCTATTTGTTTTGGTGCAATACTGTTAGGTCTATTTGTGGTGTGCGTTGCTGTTAGGTCTATTTGTGGTGTGCGTTGCTGTTAGGTTTATTTGTGGTGGTGAGCTGCTGTTAGGTCTATTTGTCGTGGTGTGTTGCTGTTAGGTCTATTTGTCGTGGTGCATTTCTGTTAGGTCTATTTGTGGTGGTGCGTTGCTGTTAGTTTTATTTGTGGTGGTGCGTTGCTGTTAGGTCTATTTGTGGTGGTGCGTTGCTGTTAGGTTTATTTGTGGTGGTGCGTTGCTGTTAGGTTTATTTGTGGTGGTGCGTTGCTGTTAGGTTTATTTGTGGTGGTGCGTTGCTGTTAGGTCTATTTGTCATGGTGCATTGCTGTTAGGTCTATTTGAGGTGGTGTGTTGCTGTTAGGTCTATTTGTGGTGGTGCGTTGCTGTTAGGTCTATTTGTGGTGGTGCGTTGCTGTTAGGTCTATTTGTGGTGATGTGTTGCTGTTAGGTCTATTTGTCGTGGTGTTTTGCTGTTAGGTCTATTTGTCGTAGTGCATTGCTGTTAGGTCAATTTGTGGTGGTGCGTTGCTGTTAGGTTTATTTGTGGTGGTGCTTTGCTGTTAGGTCTATTTGTTTTGGTGCAATACTGTTAGGTCTATTTGTGGTGGTGCGTTGCTGTTAGGTTTATTTGTGGTGGTGCGTTGCTGTTAGGTCTTTTTGTCGTAGTGCATTGCTGTTAGGTCTATTTGTGGTGGTGTGTTGCTGTTAGGTCTATTTGTCGTGGTGCGTTGCTGTTAGATCTATTTGTCGTGGTGTGTTGCTGTTAGGTCTATTTGTCGTGGTGCATTACTGTTAGGTCTATTTGTGGTGGTGCGTTGCTGTTTAGTTTATTTGTGGTGGTGCATTGCTGTTAGGTCTATTTGTGGTGGTGCATTGCTGTTAGGTTTATTTGTGGTGGTGAGTTGCTGTTAGGTCTATTTATGGTGGTGCGTTGCTGTTAGGTCTATTTGTGGTGGTGCATTGCTGTTAGGTTTATTTGTGGTGGTGCTTTGCTGTTAGGTTTATTTGTGGTGGTGCATTGCTGTTAGGTCTATTTGTGGTGGTGAATTGCTGTTAGGTTTATTTGTGGTGGTGCTTTGCTGTTAGGTCTATTTGTTGTGGTGCGGTACTGTTAGGTCTATTTGTGGTGTGCGTTGCTGTTAGGTTTATTTGTGGTGGTGAGTTGCTGTTAGGTCTATTTATGGTGGTGCATTCCTGTTAGGTCTATTTGTGGTGGTGCATTGCTGATAGGTTTATTTGTGGTGGTGAGCTGCTGTTTAGTTTATTTGTGGTGGTGCGTTGCTGTTAGGTCTATTTGAGGTGGGGAGTTGCTGTTAAGTCTATTTATGGTGGTGCGTTGCTGTTCGGTCTATTTGAGGTGGGGAGTTGCTGTTAGGTTTATTTGTGGTGGTGCATTGCTGTTAGGTCTATTTGTGGTGGTGCATTGCTGTTAGGTTTATTTGTGGTGGTGCTTTGCTGTTAGGTCTATTTGTTGTGGTGCGTTGCTGTTTAGTTTATTTGTGGTGGTGCGTTGCTGTTAGGTTTATTTGTGGTGGTGGTGAGCTGCTGTTTAGTTTATTTGTGGTGGTGAGTTGCTGTTAGGTCTATTTATGGTGGTGCATTCCTGTTAGGTCTATTTGTTGTGGTGCATTGCTGTTAGGTTTATTTGTGGTGGTAAGTTGCTGTTATGTCTATTTATGGTGGTGCGTTGCTGTTAGGTCTATTTGAGGTGGGGAGTTGCTGTTAGGTCTATTTGTGGTGGTGCTTTGCTGTTAGGTCTATTTGTGGTGGTGCTTTGCTGTTAGGTTTATTTGTAGTGGTGCGTTGCTGTTAGGTTTATTTGTGGTGGTGCGCTGCTGTTAGGTCTATTTGTTTTGGTGCAATACTGTTAGGTCTATTTGTGGTGTGCGCTGCTGTTAGGTCTATTTGTGGTGTGCGTTGCTGTTGGGTCTATTTGTGGTGATGTGTTGCTGTTAGGTTTATTTGTGGTGGTGAGTTGCTGTTATGTCTATTTATGGTGGTGCGTTGCTGTTAGGTCTATTTGAGGTGGGG
Organism: Bombina bombina; assembly: GCF_027579735.1. Classification (NCBI taxonomy): domain Eukaryota; kingdom Metazoa; phylum Chordata; class Amphibia; order Anura; family Bombinatoridae; genus Bombina; species Bombina bombina. The sequence goes on from NC_069505.1 coordinate 626,592,298, forward strand.
AGTTGCTGTTAGGTCTATTTGTGGTGGTGCTTTGCTGTTAGGTCTATTTGTGGTGGTGCTTTGCTGTTAGGTTTATTTGTAGTGGTGCGTTGCTGTTAGGTTTATTTGTAGTGGTGCATTGCTGTTAGGTTTATTTGTGCTGGTGCGCTGCTGTTAGGTTTATTTGTGGTGGTGCGCTGCTGTTAGGTTTATTTGTGGTGGTGCTTTGCTGTTAGGTCTATTTGTTTTGGTGCAATACTGTTAGGTCTATTTGTGGTGTGCGTTGCTGTTAGGTCTATTTGTGGTGATGTGTTGCTGTTAGGTCTATTTGTCGTGATGTGTTGCTGTTAGGTCTATTTGTTGGGGTGCATTGCTGTTAGGTCTATTTGTGGTGGTGCGTTGCTGTTAGGTTTATTTGTGGTGGTGCGTTACTGTTAGGTCTATTTGTCGTAGTGCATTGCTGTTAGGTCTATTTGTGGTGGTGTGTTGCTGTTAGGTTTATTTGTGGTGGTGTGTTGCTGTTAGGTTTATTTGTGGTGGTGTGTTGCTGTTAGGTCTATTTGTCGTGGTGCGTTGCTATTAGGTCTATTTGTCATGGTGTGTTGCTGTTATGTTTATTTGTGGTGGTATGTTGCTGTTAGGTCTATTTGTGGTGGTGCGTTGCTGTTATGTTTATTTGTGGTGGTGTGTTGCTGTTAGGTTTATTTGTGGTGGTGTGTTGCTGTTAGGTCTATTTGTCGTGGTGTGTTGCTGTTAGGTCTATTTGTGGTGGTGCGTTGCTGTTATGTTTATTTGTGGTGGTGCGTTGCTGTTAGGTCTATTTGTCGTGGTGCGTTGCTGTTAGGTCTATTTGTGGCGGTGCGTTGCTGTTAGGTTTATTTGTGGTGGTGCGTTGCTGTTAGGTCTATTTGTCGTGGTGCGTTGCTGTTAGGTCTATTTGTGGTGGTGCGTTGCTGTTTAGTTTATTTGTGGTGGTGCGTTGCTGTTAGGTCTATTTGTGGTGGTGCATTGCTGTTAGACTTTTTTGGGTCTCTGTTAGGATTAATTGCAGTGGGGTATAAGGACAGTGTACCCATGTCAGGTCATAATGGAAACAGGACTGGCTGACTTACTATAGCACTGCTAGACATTACACAGCGTTATCCTGTTGGCAGCACAAGATGGTCGGGTTAATCTCAGGCAATATATTATACAGTCTGTTACAAATATATTGGAGCAGTTAATAGTGTTTGTTGTCTGCTTAATGTTCTTTAACACTGGTGTCTTACAAATGTAGGTACCAGTGATATAGCGGTTAGGATCAGAAACTCCTGGGAAGTTGGATATAGTCATCAGCTATCAGGACGTATTATAATTTAGTGAGCCACACATAATGTGTTCTTTTGATCATGATACTAAACTGAAGCTGCATGAGGCATCTGGTGTATCTATTTTTTCCGTATTGGTTCCATTGTAGAAGGTCACATAGGATCCAACTCTAAATCAGGGTGTCAAATCAATTTAAAAAGTGCATCAAACTTACTCCCCTTACAAAAGTCAAAGAACAGCTGGTTTACAACTGAATGGAAATATACTTTACCCTTTGCCTTCCAGTTCTGTAATAATCTTGAATGTGTGAGACCAATCATAGATGTCATCGTGAGCATTTGTCCATTTCTCTAGTTCCTCTATACAACTGTCATTAAATTCCAACATGGTGACGTCGTTAAAGTACTCAGAGATTGGAATAGTGGGGAAAAAAAGGTGAGCCGATCGTTATGCTTATCATTGTTTCCCCTTTAATACGACCTGTGAAAATGTCAGATTTGTTAACAATAATAAAAATAACTATTAAAAAACTGATTTGTGGTTGATGTTACTACGTTATTTACCTGTGTTTTAGTTAGAGACACCAAATAATCAACAAAGAATGTAATGCATCAACAGCCTGCACTACAGATGGAAAATACATAAATGTATATTATTTCTCATTTAAAGGGATATGAAACCCAACATTTAATTTCATGATTCAGACAGAACATGCAATTTTAAACAACTTTCTGATTGACTTCTATTATCAATTTTCTTCATTCTCTTGGTATCTTTTGTTGAAAAGCATTAGCTTAGGAGACAGACAGCACTAGATGACAGCACTATTTCCTGTCATGTAGTGCACCTTGGTATCTCTTCAACAAAGAACATCATGAGTACAAAGCTAATTTTATAAGAGAAGTTGGAATTTTTTTTAAAATGGTTTGTTCTGTCTGACTCACAAAAGAAAATGTTTTGGTTTCATGTCCCTTTAAATAATATTTTTTTATTCAGTTCCTTAATTAAAAAATAACAGGTTATTAATAATCTTTTTAAATAAGGGATGATACTGTAGTGTATTTTCCAGATTCCTCTAACTTATAAAAATGAATTAGTCTCTATAAATAAATGTATTGGCAGCAATGACAGGGATCTACATATAGACATGTCATATAAAAGGTAAGGTATGTGCACAAATTTCATATTGATTAATCCATTCATATAGGAAGCCTTATTACTGCATGAATTGGCTGCATTATGAACAAACGCTGGAATGGGTGATGTCAACCCCCCCCCCCCTTTGTTCTGAAACACAGATTTGTAGAACAAAGAAATAGACACTTGTAAAACTCAGGATGTCACTGTATAGGGGATCTTTCTTCTATGCAATAACATTACACATCCCCCTGCAAGCAGCCTAAGGCATCTACTTATCAACCTGTCAACTTACTTGCATTCGCCTGCACCAATACGCTCGCCTAAGATCGCCTAACATCGCTGCCGTGGACCTGAATACGCTCTCCATATTTAACAAAAAAACTGTCAAAAAGACGCGCACCAAGTACGGGGCGATGAGCAGCGGACTGTTGATAACTAACAGTAATCGATCTCGCTGCTCTTCGGCTTTTTCCCAGCTTTATTTGTATACTGTCACTAAACACCGCCACTATACTAAACTGTTTAACCCCTATACAGCCGCTCCCGGACCCCGCCGCAACAAAATAAACTGTTTAACCCCTAAACCGCCACTCCCGGATCCCACCGCCACCTACATTATACTTATTAACCCCTAATCTGCCGCCCCCTACACCGCCACCACCACCTACATTACATTTATTAACCCCTAATCTGCCGCCCCAACGTCGTCGCCACTATTCTAAATGTATTAACCCCTAAACCTAAGTCTAACCCACTAACCCTAACACCCCCTAACTTAAATATTATTTAAATAAATCTAAATAAATCTAAATAAAAATTAATATTATTAACTAAATTATTCCTATTTAAAACTAAATACTTACCTATAAAATAAACCCTAAGCTAGCTACAATATAACTAATAGTTACATTGTAGCTATCTTACGGTTTATTTTTATTTTACAGGCCAGTTTGTATTTATTTTAACTAGGTACAATAGTTATTAAATAGTTCTTAACTATTTAATAACTACCTAGATAAAATAAATACAAATTTACCTGTACAAAACCCCCCCACTAAATTACAGAAAATAATAATCTAATCTAATCCCCCTAACAAAATAAAAAAGCCCCCCCAAAATAAAAAAAAGCCCTACCATACACTAAATTACAAATAGCCCTTAAAAGGGCCTTTTGCGGGGCATTGCCCCAAAGTAATCAGCTCTTTTACCTGAAAAAAAGTACAAATCCCCCCTAACATTAAAACCCACCACCCACACAACCAACCCTACTCTCAAACCCACCCAATACCCCCTTAAAAAAACCTAATACTAACCACTTGAAGATCACCTTACCGGGAGAAGTCTTCACCCAACCGGGCAGAAGTCCTCAACGAAGCCGGGAGAAGTCTTCATCCAAGCCGGGCGAAGTGGTCCTCCAGACGGGCAGAAGTCTTCATCTAGACGGCATCTTCTATCTTCATCCATCCGGCGCGGAGCGGGTCCATCTTCAAGACATCGTGGAGCATCCTCTTCATCCGGAGTCTTCTTACTAAATGACGGTTCCTTTAAGTGACGTCATCTAAGATGGCATCCCTTCAATTCCGATTGGCTGATAGAATTCTATCAGCCAATCGCAATTAAGGTAGAAAAAATCCTATTGGCTGTTCCAATCAGCAAATAGAATGCAAGCTCAATCCTATTGGCTGTTCCAATCAGACAATCTTCAAGGGGTTAGTGTTAGTTTTTTTTAAGGGGGTATTGGGTGGGTTTTAGAGTAGGGTTGGTTGTGTGGGTGGTGGGTTTTAATGTTGGGGGGGATTTGTACTTTTTTTACAGGTAAAGAGCTGATTACTTTGGGGCAATGCCCCGCAAAAGGCCCTTTTAAGGGCTATTTGTAATTTAGTGTAGGGTAGGGCTTTTTTTTATTTGGGGCGGGCCTTTTTTATTTTGTTAGGGGATTAGATTAGGTGTAATTAGTTTATTATTTTCTGTGATTTAGTGTTTTTTTTGTACTTTAGATAATTTTATTTAATTGTAATTAATTGTATTTAATTTAGGGAATTAATTTAATTGTAGTGTAGTGTTAGGTGTAATTGTAACTTAGGTTAGGTTTTGTTTTACAGGTAAATTAGTCTTTATTTTAACTAGGTAGTTATTAAATAGTTAATAACAATTTAATAACTATTGTGCCTAGTTAAAATAAATACAAACTTGCCTGTAAAATAAAAATAAACCCTTAGCAAGCTACAATGTAACTATTAGTTATATTGTAGCTCGCTAAAGGTTTATTTTATAGGTAAGTATTTAGTTTTAAATAGGAATAATTTAGTTAATAATATTAATATTTATTTAGATTTATTTAAATAATATTTAGGTTAGGGGGTGTTAGGATTAGAGTTAGACTTAGGTTTAGGGGTAAATACATTTAGAATAGTGACGGCGGCGCTGGGTGCAGCAGATTAGGGGTTAATGTAGGTGGCGGTGGGCTCCGGGAGTGGCGGTTTAGGGGTTAATAAGTTTATGTTGTTGCGGCGGTGTCGGGACGGCAGATTAGGGGTTAATAAGTATAATGTAGGTGTCGGCGGTGTCGGGACAGCAGATTAGGGGTTAATAAGTATAATATAGGTGGCGGCGGTGTAGGGGGCGGCAGATTAGGGGTGTTTAGACTTGAGGTACATGTTAGGGTGTTAGGTGTAAACGATACTTTATTCTCCCATAGGAATCAATGGGATATCTGGCAGCAGCGAACATACGCTTTCGCTGCTTTAAGACTCCCATTGATTCCTATGGCATCCGCAGCCTCCAGGGCCGGAATAGTGGCGAGCGTACCTGGTAGGTATTTGTTAAATAGCAAAAGTAGTCAGATAGTGCCGAATTTGCATTCGGAACATCTCAAGTGACGTAAGCATCGATCTGTGTCGGACTGAAACCGGCACAGATCTCTACCTTTGCCGGTCTGTAGCCTTTGATAAATAAGGCGAATCAAGCTCTCCACAATTACGCTGCAGAATTCCAGCATATATGCGGTTGACGGCTTGATAAGTAGATGCCTAAATGTCTACAGCATGGAAAAGATCCCAGGATAAGACAACAAAAGGTAAGCGTTTACAGTTAAAGGGACAGTTCACCCCAAAATGTTCTCCCTTTTAAATTATTCCCAATGATCCTTTTAACCTGCTAGAGTGTATTAAATTGGTTACAAGTAGCTCCTTTACTCCTATTTCAGCATTTGAAATAGCTGATTTAGCCTGTGGTATCGCCACCTACACTGAACAAATTGATACTGGAGTATAGGCTATTGAATAGCCTAAGTATACACAGCCAGCAGACAAAATTACACTCTCAGTGGGATGCAGGATAGTTAAGTAATAAAATTATAATTTTCCATTGTTCTCTCTATGTATTGAGCTTTGGTGTTCCAGCCAAATAAAAGATAAGGAAGCAAGTCTGTTTACACAAACGTAGAATATAATGAGATCTGATATCACCTTTATTAGGATAATGTCTTCCTTTTTCAAGTCTAAAGCAATAGTGACCAATTTGATGGAGTTTACAGATTATATCTTAAAACACAGGCTAAAAAGACTAAAGGTGTTCCAGAGGTCTGAATGCAGAGGGGGGGGGGGGGAGTCGTAAAAATCATGATGGGGGTTTAGGAGACAGAGGCAGATAGTGTCAGTAAAAGATTACAGGCAGGGGAAATATATGGTAATACACAAAGCATATACTGACAAAGTTATATATCAACATAGAATCCATATGAATAAAGATGGGAAATTAGGTATACAGGGGAATATAAAATAGTGAAAAAGGAGAAAGGAAAGAAAGAAAAAAGAGGGGGAATAATATTAATGACAAAAGTGTGGACATAGGCTTACCTGCGTACCTATGCATAGAGAGTGTGGAATATACAATGTTATTGACTACAGTATATGAAAGTACATTACAAATTTTTTTGATAACGGGTTAAGAAACCAGAGTCCACATTTAGTCCAGAATTTAGCAAGTTGAAGTGCATTATCATTTTCATTTCAAAGGTTTTTCTTTCTATGGTGTTTTTGAAGTTGCCTCTAAGAATCTTGATTTTGAGGTTTTGGATGGAGTGGTAAGGTTGGGTGAAATGGTGACCAACAGGGGTACAGTATTTTGTTTCACAGTGGTTTTTGATTGAGTTCTGTGTAAGTTCATCCGAAGGTGCAGTTTTTGGCTTTTTTCTCCAATATAACATCCCACTTCACATCACATGCAGTGCAATGTATCATGTATACCACATTTTTCATATTCTGTAGTCAATTACATAGTATATTTCATAGGTACGCAGATAAGCCTATGTCCACACTTTAGTCATTATTATTATTCCCCTTCTTTCTTTTCTTTTCTTTCTTTCGTTTCTCCTTTTTTGACTATCTTATATTCCCCTGTATACCTAATTTCCCATCTTTATTCATATTGATTCTATGTTGATATACAGTGGGGCAAAAAAGTATTTAGTCAGCCACCAATTGTGCAAGTTCTCCCACTTAAGAAGATGAGAGAGGCCTGTAATTTTCATCATAGGTATACTTTAACTATGAGAGACAAAATGTGGAAACAAATCCAGACAATCACATTGTCTGATTTGGAAAGAATTTATTTGCAAATTATGGTGGAAAATAAGTATTTGGTAAATATCAAAAGTTCATCTCAATACTTTGTTATATATCCTTTGTTGGCAATGACAGAGGTCAAATGTTTTCTGTAAGTCTTCACAAGGTTGTCACACACTGTTGCTGGTATGTTGGCCCATTCCTGCATGCAGATCTCCTCTAGAGCAGTGATGTTTTGGGGCTGTCGCTGGGCAACACGGACTTTCAACTCCCTCCAAAGGTTTTCTATGGGCTTGAGATCTGGAGACTGGCTAGGCCACTCCAGGACCTTGAAATGCTTCTTACGAAGCCACTTCTTCGCTGCCCGGGCAGTGTGTTTGGGATCATTGTCATGCTGAAAGACCCAGCCACATTTCATCTTCAATGCCCTTGCTGATGGAAGGAGGTTTGCACTCAAAATCTCACGATACATGGCCCCATTCATTCTTTCATGTACACGGATCAGTCGTCCTGTTTACTTTGCAGAGAAACAGCCCCAAAGCATGATGTTGCCACCCCCATGCTTCACTGTAGGTATGGTGTTCTCTCTCCTCCAAACACGACAAGTTGTGTTTCTACCAAACAGTTCTACTTTGGTTTCATCTGACCATATGACATTCTCCCAATCCGCTTCTGGATCATCCAAATGCTCTCTAGCATACTTCAGATGGGCCCGGACATGTACTGGCTTAAGCAGGGGGACACGTCTGGCACTGCAGGATCTGAGTCCCTGGCGGCGTAGTGTGTTACTGATGGTAGCCTTTGTTACGTTGGTCCCAGCTCTCTGCAGGTCATTCACTAGGTCCCCCTGTGTGGTTCTGGTATGTTTGCTCACCATTCTTGTGATCATTTTGACCCCACGGGGTGAGATCTTGCGTGGAGTCCCAGATCGAGGGAGATTATCAGTGGTCTTGTATGTCTTCCATTTTCTAATTATTGCTCCCACAGTTGATTTCACACCAAGCTGCTTGCCTATTGCAGATTCAGTCTTCCCAGCCTGGTGCAGGTCTACAATTTTGTTTCTGGTGTCCTTCGACAGCTCTTTGGTCTTCACCATAGTGGAGTTTGGAGTGTGACTGTTTGAGGTTGTAGACAGGTGTCTTTTATACTGATAACAAGTTCAAACAGGTGCCATTAATACAGGTAATAAGTGGAGGACAGATGAGCCTCTTAAAGAAGAAGATACAGGTCTGTGAGAGACAGAAATCTTGCTTGTTTGTAGGTGACCAAATACTTATTTTCCACCATAATTTGCGAATAAATTCTTTCCAAATCAGACAATGAGGCCTAGTTATCAAGCCGTCTACTTTACCTGCCTTCGCCGGCCCAATACGCCCGCCTAAGCTCGCCTACCATCGCCACCGCGGACCTGAAAAATGTCGCCTAGTTATCAATAAAGCTGTCAAAAAGCCGCGCACCAAGTACGGGGCGATGAGCAGCGGACTGTGATAGTTATCACTCATCCGATCTCGCTGCTCTTCGGCTTTTTCCCAGCTTTATTGCTAGCCTGTCACTAAGCACCCACACTAAACTACACTGTTCTACCCCCTATACCGGCGCCCCCGGAGCCCCCTGCAACTAAATAAAGTTATTAACCCCTAAACCGCCACTCCTAGACCCCGCCGCAACTCTTATAAATGTATTAACCCCTAAACCGCCGCTCCCGGACAACGCCACCACCTACATTATACCTATTAACCCCTATCCTGCCCCCCCTATACTGCCGCCACCTATAATAAAGTTATTAACCCCTATCCTGCGGATCTCGGACCTCGCCGCAACTAAATAAATAGTTTAACCCCTAAACCGCCGCTCCCGGACCCCGCCGCAACCTATATTAAACTTATTAACCCCTAATCTGCCCCCCCTACACCGTTGCCACCTATAATACATTTATTAACCCCTATCCTGCCCCCCCCTACACCGCCGCCACTGTAATAAAATTATTAACCCCTAAACCTAAGTCTAACACTAACCCTAACACCTCCCTAATTTAAATATTAATTAAATAAATCTAAATAATATTTCTCTTATTAACTAAATTAATCCTATTTAAAACTAAATACTTACCTTTAAAATAAACCCTAATATAGCTACAATATAAATAATAATTATATTGTAGCTATCTTAGGATTTATTTTTATTTTACAGGCAACTTTCAATTTATTTTAACTAGGTACAATAGCTATTAAATAGTTATTAACTATTTAATAGCTACCTAGCTAAAATAAAGATAAATTTACCTGTAAAATATTAACTAACCTAAGTTACAATTACACCTAACACTACACTATCATTAAATAAATGAATCCTATTTAAAACTAAATACTTACCTGTAAAATAAACCCTAAGATAGCTACAATGTAATTAATAATTACATTGTAGCTATTTTAGGATTTATATTTATTTTACAGGTAACTTTGTATTTATTTTAACTAGGTACAATAGCTATTAAATAGTTAATAACTATTTAATAACTACCTAGCTAAAAGAAATACAAAATTACCAGTAAAATAAATCCTAACCTAAGTTACAATTAAACCTAACACTACACTATCATTAAATAAATTAAATAAATTAAATACAAATACCTACAAATAAATACACTAACTAAAGTACAAAAAATAAAAAAAGAACTAAGTTACAAAAAATAAAAAAATAAGTTACAAACATTATAAAAATATTACAACAATTTTAAGCTAATTACACCTACTCTAAGCCCCCTAATAAAATAACAAAGCCCCCCCCAAATAAAAAAATTCCCTACCCTATTCTACATTTAAAAGATATCAGCTCTATTACCTTACCAGCCCTTAAAAGGGCCTTTTGCGGGGCATGCCCCAAAGAAAACAGCTCTTTTGCCTGTAAAATAAAAATACAACCCCCCAACATTAAAACCCACCACCCACACACCCCTACTCTAACCCACCCAAACCCCCCTTAAAAAACCTAACACTACCCCCCCTGAAGATCTTCCTACCTTGAGTCGTCTTCACTCAGCCGAGCCGAATTCTTCATCCAATCCGGGCGATGTCTTCATCCAAGTGGGGGCTGAAGAGGTCCATCATCCGGCTGAATTCTTCATCCAAGCGGGGCTGAAGAGGTCCATCATCTGGCTGAAGTCTTCTATCAAGCGGCATCTTCAATCTTCTTTCTTCCGGCTCCATCTTCATCCCGCCGACGTGGAACATTCTTCCTCCACGACGAACTCCCGACGAATGAAGGTTCCTTTAAATGACGTCATCCAAGATGGCGTCCCTCAAATTCCGATTGGCTGATAGGATTCTATCAGCCAATCGGAATTAAGGTAGGAATAATCTGATTGGCTGATGGAATCAGCCAATCAGATTCAAGTTCAATCCGATTGGCTGATCCAATCAGCCAATCAGATTGAGCTCGCATTCTATTGGCTGTTCCGATCAGCAAAAGAGCTGTCTTCTTTGGGGCATGCCCCGCAAAAGGCCCTTTTAAGGGCTGGTAAGGTAATAGAGCTGGTATCTTTTAAATGTAGATTAGGGTAGGGAATTTTTTTTATTTTGGGGGGCTTTGTTATTTTATTAGGGGGCTTAGAGTAGGTGTAATTAGCTTAAAATTGTTGTAATATTTTTATAATGTTTGTAAATTATTTTTTTATTTTTTGTAACTTAGTTCTTTTTTTATTTTTTGTACTTTAGTTAGTGTATTTATTTGTAGGTATTTGTATTTAATTTATTTAATTTATTTAATGATAGTGTAGAGTTAGGTTTAATTGTAACTTAGGTTAGGATTTATTTTACTGGTAATTTTGTATTTCTTTTAGCTAGGTAGTTATTAAATAGTTATTAACTATTTAATAGCTATTGTACCTAGTTAAAATAAATACAAAGTTACCTGTAAAATAAATATAAACCCTAAAATAGCTACAATGTAATTATTAATTACATTGTAGCTATCTTAGGGTTTATTTTACAGGTAAGTATTTAGTTTTAAATAGGATTCATTTATTTAATGATAGTGTAGTGTTAGGTGTAATTGTAACTTAGGTTAGTTTTTATTTTACAGGTAAATTTCTCTTTATTTTAGCTAGGTAGCTATTAAATAGTTAATAACTATTTAATAGCTATTGTACCTAGTTAAAATAAATTGAAAGTTGCCTGTAAAATAAAAATAAATCCTAAAATAGCTACAATGTAACTATTAGTTATATTGTAGCTAGTTTAGGGTTTATTTTACAGGTAAGTATTTAGCTTTAAATAGGAATAATTTAGTTAATAAGAGTTAATTTATTTCGTTAGATTTAAATTAGATTTAATTTAGGGGGGTGTTAGGGTTAGGGTTAGACTTAGCTTTAGGGGTTAATAATTTTATTATAGCTTGCGGCGGTATAGGGGGGGCAGGATAGGGGTTAATACAAATATTATAGGTGGCGACGGTGTAGGGGGGCAGATTAGGGGTTAATAAGTTTAATATAGGTTGCTGCGGGGTCCGGGAGCGGCGGTTTAGGGGTTAAACTATTTATTTCGTTGCGGCGGGGTCTGGGAGCGGCAGGATAGGGGTTAATACATTTATTAGGGGTGGCGGCGGTATAGGGGGGCAGGATAGGGGTTAATAGGTATAATGTAGGTGGCGGCGGGGGCCGGGAGCGGTGGTTTAGGGGTTAACAGATTTCTTAGAGTTGCGGCGGGGTCCGGGAGCGGCGGTTTAGGGGTTAAAATGTTTAATATAGGTGGCGGCGGTGTAGGGGGGGCAGATTAGGGGTGCTTAGACTCGGGGTACATGTTAGGGTGTTAGGTGTACACACTTCCCATAGGAATGAATGGGATGTCAGGCAGCAGCGAACTTGAACTTTCGCTATGGTCTGACTCCCTCTGATTCCTATGGGATCCGCCACCTCCAGGGTGGCGGATTGAAAACCAGGTACGCTGGGCCGTAAAAGTGCCGAGCGTACCTGCTGGGATTTTGATAACTCCCAAAAGTAGTCAGATTGTGCCGAACTTGCGTTCGGAACATCTGTAGTGACGTAAGAATTGATTTGTGTCGGACTGAGTCCGGCGGATCGATGCTTACGTCACCAGATTCTACTTTTGCCGGTCTGTAGGGCTTCATAACTTAGGCGAATCAGCCTTGCCTCAAATACACTGCGGAATTCCAGCGTATTTGAGGTTGACGGCTTGATAACTAGGGGCCAATGTGATTGTCTGGATTTGTTTCCACAGTTTGTCTCTCATAGTTGAGGTATACCTATGATGAAAATTACAGGCCTCTCTCATCTTCTTAAGTGGGAGAACTTGCACAATTGGTGGCTGACTAAATACTTTTTTGCCCCACTGTATAACTTTATGTCAGTATATGCTTTGTGTATAACCATATATTTCCTCTGCCTTTTATCTTTTACTGACACTATCTGCCTGTCTCCTAAACCCCCATCATGATTTTTACGACACCCCTCCTACCCCTGCATTCAGACCTCTGTTACACTTTGACCTCTAGTTATCAAGCTCCGTACGTACCTGCCTTCGCCGGCCCCAATACGCTCGCCTAAGCTCGTCTCACATCGCCGCCGCGGACCTGAATACATTCGCAAAAGTTATCAAAAAAGCTGTCAAAAAGCCGCGCACCAAGTACGGGGTGATGAGCAGCGGACTGTGATAGTTATCACTCATCTGATCTCGCTGCCCTTCAGCTTTTCTACAGCTTTATTGATAAGCTATCACTAAGCACCCACACTATACTATACTGTTCTACCCCCTATACCGCCACCCCCGGAGCCCCCCGCAACTAAATAAAGTTATTAACCCCTAAACTGACGCTCCTAGACCCCGCCGCAACTATAATAAATGTATTAACCCCTAAACCGCCGCTCCCGGACCTCGCCGCAACTATAATAAATGTATTAACCCCTAAACCGCCACTCCCGGACCCCTCTGTAACCTACATAATACCTATTAACCCCTATCCTGCCCCCCTATACCGCCGCCACCTATAATAAATTTATTAACCCCTATCCTGCCGATCCCGTACCCCGCCGCAACTAAATAAATTGTTTAACCCCTAAACCGCCACTCCTGGACCACGCCGCCACCTATATTAAACTTATTAACCCCTAATCTGCCCCCCCTACACCGTCGCCACCTATAATAAATGTATTAACCCCTATCCTGCCCTCCCTATACCGCCGCCATCTATATTAAACTAATTAACCCCTAAACCTAAGTCTAACACTAACCCTAACACCCCCCTAACTTAAATATTATTTTAATAAATCTAAATAAAAATTACTCTTATTAACTAAATTAATCCTATTTAAAACTAAATACTTACCTATAAAATAAACCCCAATATAGCTACAATATAACTAATAATTATATTGTAGCTATTTTAGGATTTATTTTTATTTTACAGGCAAATTTAAATTTATTTTAACTAGGTACAATAGTTATTAATTAGTTATTAACTATTTAATAGCTACCTAGATAAAATAAATACAAAATTACCTGTAAAATAAATCCTAACCTAAGTTACAATTAAACCTAACACTACACTATCATTAAATAAATTAAATAAATTAGCTAACAATACCTACAATTAAATACAATTAAATAAACTAAACTAAATTACAAAAAAAACAAACACTAAATTACAGAAAATAAAAAAATATTACAAGAATTTTAAACTAATTATACCTAATCTAAGCCCCCTAATAAAATAAAAAAAAACTAAAATAATAAAAGTCCCTACCCTATTCTACATTAAAAAGTAATCAGCTCTTTTACCAGCCCTTAAAAGGGCTTTTTGCGGGGCATGCCCCAAAGTATTCAGCTCTTTTGCCTGTAAAAAAAAATACAACCCCCCCCAACATTAAAACCCACCACCCACATACCCCTACTCTAACCCAACCCAAACCCCCCTTAAATAAACCTAACACTAACCCCCTGAAGATCTCCCTACCTTGAGTCGTCTTCACCCAGCCGGGCCGAAGTCTTCATCCGATGGGGCAGAAGAGGACATCCAGACCGGCAGAAGTCTTCATCCTATCCGGGCAGAAGAGGACATCTGGACCGGCAGACATCTTCATCCAAGCGGCATCTTCTATCTTCATCCATCCAACGAGGAGCGGCTCCATCTTCAAGACCTCCGGCGCGGAACATCCTTCTTCACCGACGACTACCCGATGAATGAAGGTTCCTTTAAGTGACGTCATCCAAGATGGCATCCCTCGAATTCCAATTGGCTGATAGGATTCTATCAGCCAATCGGAATTAAGGTAGGAAAAATCTGATTGGCTGATGCTATCAGCCAATCAGATTCAAGTTCAATCCGATTGGCTCATTGGATCAGCCAATGGGATTGAACTTCAATCTGATTGGCTGATTGCATCAGCCAATCAGATTTTTCCTACCTTAATTCCGATTGGCTGATAGAATCCTATCAGCCAATCGGAATTCGAGGGACGCCATCTTGGATGACTTCACTTAAAGGAACCTTCATTCGTCGGGTAGTCGTGGGTGAAGAAGGATGTTCCGCGCCGGATGTCTTGAAGATGGAGCCGCTCCTCGTCGGATGGATGAAGATAGAAGATGCCGCTTGGATGAAGATGTCTGCCGGTCCGGATTTCCTCTTCTGCCCGGATAGGATGAAGACTTCTGCCGGTCTGGATGTTCTCTTCTGCCCCATCGGATGAAGACTTCGGCCCGGCTGGGTGAAGACGACTCAAGGTAGGGAGATCTTCAGGGGGGTAGTGTTAGGTTTTTTTAAGGGGGGTTTGGGTCGTTTAGAGTAGGGGTATGTGGCTGGTGGGTTTTAATGTTGGGGGGGGTTGTATTTTTTTTTACAGGCAAAAGAGCTGATTACTTTGGGGCATGCCCCGCAAAAAGCCCTTTTAAGGGCTGGTAAAAGAGCTGATTATTTTTTAATGTAGAATAGGGTAGCGACTTTTATTTATTTTTTATTTTTTTATTTTATTAGGGGGCTTAGATTAGGTGTAATTAGTTTAAAATTCTTGTAATATTTTTTTATTTTCTGTAATTTAGTGTTTTTTTTTTGTAATTTAGTTTAGTTTATTTAATTGTATTTAATTGTAGGTATTGGTAGATAATTTATTTAATTAATTTAATGATAGTGTAGTGTTAGGTTTAATTGTAACTTAGGCTAGGATTTATTTTACAGGTAATTTTGTAATTATTTTAACTAGGTAGCTATTAAATAGTTAATAACTATTTAATAGCTATTTTACCTAGTTAAAATATATACAAAGTTGCCTGTAAAATAAAAATAAATCCTAAAATAGCTACAATGTAATTATTAGTTATATTGTAGCTATCTTAGGGTTTATTTTATAGGTAAGTATTTAGTTTTAAATAGGATTAATTTAGTTAATAAGAGTACTATTATTTAGATTTATTTAATTAATATTTAAGTTAGGGGGTGTTAGGGTTAGTGTTAGACTTAGGTTTAGGGGTTAAAATTTTTATTATAGTGGCGGCGGTGTAGGGGGGGCAGGATAGGGGTTAATAAATTTATTATAGGTGGCAGGGGTATAGGGGGGGCAGGATAGGGGTTAATAAATTTATTATAGGTGGCGGCTGTATAGGGGGGGCAGGATAGGGGTTAATAAATTTATTATAGGTGGCGGCGGTATAGGGGGGCAGGATAGGGGTTAATAAATTTATTATAGGTGGCGGCGGTATAGGGTGGGGCAGGATAGGGGTTAATACATTTATTATAGGTGGCGGCGGTATAGGGGGGGCAGGATATTGGTTAATAAATTTATTATAGGTGGCGGCGGTATAGGGGGGGCAGGATAGGGGTTAATAGGTATTATGTAGGTGGCGGCGGGTCTGGGAGCGGCGGTTTAGGGGTTACCATATTTATTATAGTTGCTGCGGGGTCCGGGAGCGGCGGTTTAGGGGGTAATAACTTTATTTAGTTGCGGCGGTGTGGGGGGGCAGATTAGGGGTGTTTAGACTCGGGTACATGTTAGGGTGTTAGGTGCAGACATCTCCCATAGAAATCAATGGGATATCGGGCAGCAGCGAACATGAGCTTTCGCTATGGTCAGACTCCCATTGATTCCTATGGGATCCGCCGCCTCCAGGGCGGCGGATTGAAATCCAGGTACGCTGGCCCGGAATAGTGGCGAGCGTACCTGGTAGTAGTTTGATAACTACCAAAAGTAGTCAGATTGTGCCGAACTTGCGATCAGAACATCTGGAGTGATGTAAGCATCGATCTGTGTCGGACTGAGTCCAGTGGATCGAAGCTTACGTCACTATATTCTACTTTTGCCGGGCAGTAGGGGTTGATAACTAAGGCGAATTCCAGCGTATTTGTGGTTGACGGCTTGATAACTAGAGGCCTTTGTCTTTTAAGCTTGTGTTTTAAGATATAATCTGTAAATTCCATCAAATTGGTCAGTATTGCTTCAGACTTGAGAAAGGAAGACATTCTTCCGAAAGCTTGTCATCTTATAAATGTATAGTTAGTCCAATAAAAACGTATCATTGGTCAATGCAATACTCTTGTTATTTTAGCTAAGGGATTTTAGCCAAAAGGGGTGGGATCTAATGTGATTGGTTTTAGTTTATTTTAAATAGTTCAGGATGTTGTAAGGTGCTTTATGCCTGATGAAACTGCGATTTATTTAGAAGCCGAGAAATGCGTTGCATACAGGGGGCTATATGTCTATGCCCCCTCCACTTTTTGCTTGATGTTTTAATGTGATTTTTAAATAAACAATTTTTAACAAAAGCTAAGTGCAAGCACCTTATTATCTGTTAGAACTGCATCCTGGGGCCTACTGTTCTTGGAAACCGCATCCTGTTTTCCAGTCTGAAGACAGGACAAGGATTAGCTGATACACCCTGAGTTATCAGCCTGCAACTACCAGCACATAAGGGTGCTATTGCTACATGCGAGTACCCATTTGGCATCTATGGATGTTTTTTTGCTGGTGACATTTTTTGATTTACACATGAGGCGCCCCTCTGTTTTGTGTTTATTCCCAAAATTGCAATACCTCTCATATGACGGTGAACGGATTTATCTGAAAAAGCTGAAACTTTCCAATTGGTTTATTTTGTGATGTATACGGTTGCGCTATATTTTTTATGTTTTAAGTCAAAGGTACTCTATAGCTATAATTAAATTGTAGCTGTGATTTAAAAGGGTATTTTTTACTTTAAATGTATGTTCCTGTCAAGGGTTTTTCCTGCTTTGTTTGCCATGTGCTGCTGGCAGCCATTTTACTCACCTCTTGCTGACTTTGGTGCATTCTGTGTGATGCTGCTCATTTCCTGCACTTCCTTTTATGGCCAGACTGGTGTACATCATCCGTGTGAGACAGGATGCAGTCTCAAAATTGTGATGTCATCACTTATTATTTAAAGGGCCTTTGTTCAGTATGCTTTGCCCTTGCATTGTTTCAGACCTGTTTGTGAGAGCTCCTGTGTATTACCTGGCTGTCTGATGTCCCTCCTGGTTCCTGATCCCTGGCTTGTTCCTGACTCTGCTGTTCTCCTTGTTCCTGATTCCGGCTCGTCTGACTACTCGCTTTGGCTCCTGACTCGGCTCGCCTGACTACCAGCTCTGGTTTGATTCCTGTCTTGTTATTTGACTTGTGGACTTTTTATTATTTTTTGCTATTAATAAAGGTGTGATTATTTTTGCACTTCTCGTCCCAGTCTCATTCCTGGCACCCTGACAGTTCCATTGGCCTGTGTAGCTTAGAAATAATTATATTGATGTTAAGTTATTGTATTGCTAGGAAAAATGATTTGTATTTTGGTATTTATAAGTCAGTCTTACTTATTGTGAAATCTCTTAGAAATTGCATATGAATTGGTTATTGTGTTAATAATATACAATTTCTCTGATTGTTATAAGTTCATAAGTTCAGCATTATAATTTATAGGCTTATGTAGTTGCAGTAAATTAGAATTGTTGGCTAATTATAGGCTGTTCTGGTATTCTCATTTGTGATATTTGAATAAGCGTGTAATATAATTGTAATTGATTCATAATCTAGTTTTTACATAAATATAATTCAAGGTGTCTACAAAGATAACTAATCTTAACAAAGGATTAAATATTAATTATTAATATTCATAATTATAGGATATACAAAATTTATTGGTTGGCAACTACTAAGATAAGTACACAAACAGACATATATGTTTGTATTGGCTTTAACAGTAGGGAACAGGAATGAGCCACATAGTGTACAGAATAAGTGACTCTGTGTGTTGTAAATAGGTAGTGGTAGAGTGTTAATGTGGGGTATAGAAGTGTTGGACCAGATATAATTCAGTTTATTAATCGCCAATGAAGTATGCCCCTTTAAAATCGTAATTATTTCGCTCAAATGTGTGTTATGATTAATATTATCTTTTGTGAATAAGCTTCAAAGAACTTTACGCAGAGATTACGCAGAGATTACACAGACATATAACAGCTTACAGAGACATATACAAGCTTACACAGATATATAACAGCTTACACAGACAAATAATGGCTTACACAGACATATAACAACTTACATAGAGATATAACGGCTTACACAGACATATAACAGCTTATACAGATATATAATGACTTACACAGACATATAACGGCTTACACAGAGATATAACGGCTTACACAGACAAATAATGGCTTACACAGACATATAACAACTTACACAGAGATATAACGGCTTACAAAGACATATAACTGCTTATACAGATATATAACGGCTTACACAGGCATATAACGGCTTACAGAGACATATACAAGCTTACACAGATATATAACGGCTTACACAGACAAATAATGGTTTACACAGACATATAACAACTTACACAGAGATATAACGGCTTACAAAGACATATAACAGCTTATACAGATATATAACGACTTACACAGACATATAACGGCTTACAGAGACATATACAAGCTTACACAGATATATAACGGCTTACACAGACATATAACAACTTACACAGACATATAACAACTTACACAGCCATATAATGACTTACACAGACATATGACAACTTACACAGACAAATAATGGCTTACACAGACATATAACAACTTACACAGACATATAACAACTTACACAGACATATAATGACTTACACAGACATATGACAACTTACACAGACATATTACGGCTTACAGAGACATATACAAGCTTACACAGATATATAACGGCTTACACAGACAAATAATGGCTTACACAGACATATAACAACTTACACAGAGATATAACGGCTTACACAGACATATAACAGCTTATACAGATATATAACGGCTTACACAGACAAATAACGGCTTACACAGACATATAACAACTTACACAGACATATAATGACTTACACAGACATATGACAACTTACACAGACATATAACGGCTTACACAGACATATAACAACTTTCAAAGACATAGAACGGCTTACACAGACAAATAACGGCTTACACAGACATATAACAACTTACACAGACATATAACAACTTACACAGACATATAATGACTTACACAGACATATGACAACTTACACAGACAAATAACGGCTTACACAGACATATAACAACTTTCAAAGACATAGAACGGCTTACACAGACAAATAACGGCTTACACAGACATAACACTTTACACAGACATATAACTGCTTACACAGACAAATAACGGCTTACACAGACATATAACAGCTTACAAAGACATATAACGACTTACATAGACATATAACCACTTACACAGACATATAACGGCTTACACAAACATAAGCTTGCATAGATATATAACGGCTTACACAGACATATAATGGCTTACACAGATATATACCGGCTTACACAAACATATAACGGCTTTCACAGACATATAACAACTTACACAGACATATAACGACTTACACAGACATATAACAGCTTACACAGACAGACATATAACAACTTACACAGACATATAACAACTTACACAGACATATAATGACTTACACAGACATATAACGGCTCACACAGACATATAACAGCTTACACAGACATATAACAGCTTACACAGACATATAAAAACATACACAGACAAATAACGGCTTACACAGACTTATAACGGCTTAAACAGACATATAACAGCTTACACAGACATATGACAGCTTACACAGACATATAGCAGCTTACACAGACATATAACAGCTTACACAGACATATAAAAACTTACACATACAAATAACGGCTTACACAGATATATACCGGCTTACACAGACATATAACGGCTTGCACAGACAAATAACGGCTTGCACAGACATATAATGACTTACACAGACATATGACAACTTACACAGACATATAACGGCTTACACAGATATATAACGGCTTACACAGACAAATAATGGCTTACACAGACATATAACAACTTACACAGACATATAACAACTTACACAGACATATAATGACTTACACAGACATATGACAACTTACACAGACATATTACGGCTTACAGAGACATATACAAGCTTACACAGATATATAACGGCTTACACAGACAAATAATGGCTTACACAGACATATAACAACTTACACAGAGATATAACGGCTTACACAGACATATAACAGCTTATACAGATATATAACGGCTTACACAGACAAATAACGGCTTACACAGACATATAACAACTTACACAGACATATAATGACTTACACAGACATATGACAACTTACACAGACAAATAACGGCTTACACAGACATATAACAACTTTCAAAGACATAGAACGGCTTACACAGACATATAATGACTTACACAGACATATGACAACTTACACAGACAAATAACGGCTTGCACAGACAAATAACAGCTTGCACAGACAAATAACGGCTTGCACAGACATATAAAGGCTTGCACAGACATATAACAGCTTACACAGAGATATAAAGGCTTGCACAGACATATAACAGCTTACACAGACATATAACAGCTTGCACAGACATATAACAGCTTACACAGACATATAACGGCTTGCACAGACATATAACAGCTTACACAGACATATAACGGCTTTCACAGACATATAACAACTTACACAGACATATAACGACTTACACAGACATATAACAGCTTACACAGACAGACATATAACAACTTACACAGACATATAACAACTTACACAGACATATAATGACTTACACAGACATATAACGGCTTACACAGACATATAACAGCTTACACAGACATATAACAGCTTACACAGACATATAAAAACATACACAGACAAATAACGGCTTACACAGACTCATAACGGCTTACACAGACATATAACAGCTTACACAGACATATGACAGCTTACACAGACATATAGCAGCTTACACAGACATATAACAGCTTACACAGACATATAAAAACTTACACATACAAATAACGGCTTACACAGATATATACCGGCTTACACAGACATATAACGGCTTGCACAGACAAATAACGGCTTGCACAGACATATAATGACTTACACAGACATATGACAACTTACACAGACATATAACGGCTTACACAGATATATAATGGCTTACACAGACAAATAATGGCTTACACAGACATATAACAACTTACACAGACATATAACAACTTACACAGACATATAATGACTTACACAGACATATGACAACTTACACAGACATATTACGGCTTACAGAGACATATACAAGCTTACACAGATATATAACGGCTTACACAGACAAATAATGGCTTACACAGACATATAACAACTTACACAGAGATATAACGGCTTACACAGACATATAACAGCTTATACAGATATATAACGGCTTACACAGACAAATAACGGCTTACACAGACATATAACAACTTACACAGACATATAATGACTTACACAGACATATGACAACTTACACAGACAAATAACGGCTTACACAGACATATAACAACTTTCAAAGACATAGAACGGCTTACACAGACATATAATGACTTACACAGACATATGACAACTTACACAGACAAATAACGGCTTGCACAGACAAATAACAGCTTGCACAGACAAATAACGGCTTGCACATACATATAAAGGCTTGCACAGACATATAACAGCTTACACAGAGATATAAAGGCTTGCACAGACATATAACAGCTTACACAGACATATAACAGCTTGCACAGACATATAACAGCTTACACAGACATATAACGGCTTGCACAGACATATAACAGCTTACACAGACATATAACGGCTTGCACAGACATATAACAGCTTGCACAGACATATAACAGCTTACACAGACATATAACGGCTTGAACAGACAAATAACGGCTTACACAGACATATAACGGCTTACACAGACATATAACAACTTTCAAAGACATAGAACGGCTTACACAGACAAATAACGGCTTACACAGACATATAACAACTTACACAGACATATAACAACTTACACAGACATATAATGACTTACACAGACATATGACAACTTACACAGACAAATAACGGCTTACACAGACATATAACTGCTTACACAGACAAATAACGGCTTACACAGACATATAACAGCTTACACAGACATATAAAAACATACACAGACAAATAACGGCTTACATAGACATATAACCACTTAAACAGACATATAACGGCTTACACAAACATAAGCTTACATAGATATATAACGGCTTACACAGACATATAATGGCTTACACAGATATATACCGGCTTACACAGACATATAACGGCTTTCACAGACATATAACAACTTACACAGACATATAACGACTTACACAGACATATAACAGCTTACACAGACATATAATGACTTACACAGACATATAACGGCTTACACAGACATATAACAGCTTACACAGACATATAACAGCTTACACAGACATATAAAAACATACACAGACAAATAACGGCTTACACAGACTTATAACGGCTTACACAGACATATAACAGCTTACACAGACATATGACAGCTTACACAGACATATAGCAGCTTACACAGACATATAACAGCTTACACAGACATATAAAAACTTACACATACAAATAACGGCTTACACAGATATATACCGGCTTACACAGACATATAACGGCTTGCACAGACAAATAACGGCTTGCACAGACATATAATGACTTACACAGACATATGACAACTTACACAGACATATAACGGCTTACACAGATATATAACGGCTTACACAGACAAATAATGGCTTACACAGACATATAACAACTTACACAGACATATAACAACTTACACAGACATATAATGACTTACACAGACATATGACAACTTACACAGACATATTACGGCTTACAGAGACATATACAAGCTTACACAGATATATAACGGCTTACACAGACAAATAATGGCTTACACAGACATATAACAACTTACACAGAGATATAACGGCTTACACAGACATATAACAGCTTATACAGATATATAACGGCTTACACAGACAAATAACGGCTTACACAGACATATAACAACTTACACAGACATATAATGACTTACACAGACATATGACATTTTACACAGACAAATAACGGCTTACACAGACATATAACAACTTTCAAAGACATAGAACGGCTTACACAGACATATAATGACTTACAC
Organism: Bombina bombina; assembly: GCF_027579735.1. NCBI lineage: Eukaryota > Metazoa > Chordata > Amphibia > Anura > Bombinatoridae > Bombina > Bombina bombina. The sequence continues at coordinate 626,615,902 of NC_069505.1, forward strand.
AGACATATGACAACTTACACAGACAAATAACGGCTTGCACAGACAAATAACAGCTTGCACAGACAAATAACGGCTTGCACAGACATATAAAGGCTTGCACAGACATATAACAGCTTACACAGAGATATAAAGGCTTGCACAGACATATAACAGCTTACACAGACATATAACAGCTTGCACAGACATATAACAGCTTACACAGACATATAACGGCTTGCACAGACATATAACAGCTTACACAGACATATAACGGCTTGCACAGACATATAACAGCTTGCACAGACATATAACAGCTTACACAGACATATAACGGCTTGAACAGACAAATAACGGCTTACACAGACATATAACGGCTTACACAGACATATAACAACTTTCAAAGACATAGAACGGCTTACACAGACAAATAACGGCTTACACAGACATATAACAACTTACACAGACATATAACAACTTACACAGACATATAATGACTTACACAGACATATGACAACTTACACAGACAAATAACGGCTTACACAGACATATAACTGCTTACACAGACAAATAACGGCTTACACAGACATATAACAGCTTACACAGACATATAAAAACATACACAGACAAATAACGGCTTACATAGACATATAACCACTTACACAGACATATAACGGCTTACACAAACATAAGCTTACATAGATATATAACGGCTTACACAGACATATAATGGCTTACACAGATATATACCGGCTTACACAGACATATAACGGCTTTCACAGACATATAACAACTTACACAGACATATAACGACTTACACAGACATATAACAGCTTACACAGACATATAATGACTTACACAGACATATAACGGCTTACACAGACATATAACAGCTTACACAGACATATAACAGCTTACACAGACATATAAAAACATACACAGACAAATAACGGCTTACACAGACTTATAACGGCTTACACAGACATATAACAGCTTACACAGACATATGACAGCTTACACAGACATATAGCAGCTTACACAGACATATAACAGCTTACACAGACATATAAAAACTTACACATACAAATAACGGCTTACACAGATATATACCGGCTTACACAGACATATAACGGCTTGCACAGACAAATAACGGCTTGCACAGACATATAATGACTTACACAGACATATAACGGCTTACACAGATATATACCGGCTTACACAGACATATAACGGCTTGCACAGACAAATAACGTATTGCACAGACATATAACGACTTGCACAGACATATTACAACTTACACAGACATATAACAACTTACACAGACATATAACAGCTTACACAGACATATAACAGCTTACACAGGCATATAACAACTTACACAGACATATAACAGCTTACACAGACATATGACAGCTTACACAGACATATGACAGCTTACACAGACATATAACAGCTTGCACAGACAAATAACGGCTTGCATAGACATATAACGGCTTGCACAGACAAATAACGGCTTACACAGGCATATAACAGCTTACACAGACATATAACAGCTTACACAGGCATATAACAACTTACACAGACAAATAACGGCTTACACAGACTTATAACGGCTTACACAGACATATAACAGCTTACACAGACATATGACAGCTTACACAGACATATAGCAGCTTACACAGACATATAACAGCTTACATAGACATATAAAAACTTACACATACAAATAACGGCTTACACAGATATATACCGGCTTACACAGACATATAACGGCTTGCACAGACAAATAACGGCTTGCACAGACATATAATGACTTACACAGACATATAACGGCTTACACAGATATATACCGGCTTACACAGACATATAACAGCTTGCACAGACAAATAACGGATTGCACAGACATATAACGACTTGCACAGACATATTACAACTTACACAGACATATAACAACTTACACAGACATATAACGACTTACATAGACATATAACCACTTACACAGACATATAACGGCTTACACAAACATAAGCTTACATAGATATATAACGGCTTACACAGACATATAATGGCTTACACAGATATATACCGGCTTACACAGACATATAACGGCTTTCACAGACATATAACAACTTACACAGACATATAACGACTTACACAGACATATAACAGCTTACACAGACAGACATATAACAACTTACACAGACATATAACAACTTACACAGACATATAATGACTTACACAGACATATAACGGCTTACACAGACATATAACAGCTTACACAGACATATAACAGCTTACACAGACATATAAAAACATACACAGACAAATAACGGCTTACACAGACTTATAACGGCTTACACAGACATATAACAGCTTACACAGACATATGACAGCTTACACAGACATATAGCAGCTTACACAGACATATAACAGCTTACACAGACATATAAAAACTTACACATACAAATAACGGCTTACACAGATATATACCGGCTTACACAGACATATAACGGCTTGCACAGACAAATAACGGCTTGCACAGACATATAATGACTTACACAGACATATGACAACTTACACAGACATATAACGGCTTACACAGATATATAACGGCTTACACAGACAAATAATGGCTTACACAGACATATAACAACTTACACAGACATATAACAACTTACACAGACATATAATGACTTACACAGACATATGACAACTTACACAGACATATTACGGCTTACAGAGACATATACAAGCTTACACAGATATATAACGGCTTACACAGACAAATAATGGCTTACACAGACATATAACAACTTACACAGAGATATAACGGCTTACACAGACATATAACAGCTTATACAGATATATAACGGCTTACACAGACAAATAACGGCTTACACAGACATATAACAACTTACACAGACATATAATGACTTACACAGACATATGACAACTTACACAGACAAATAACGGCTTACACAGACATATAACTACTTTCAAAGACATAGAACGGCTTACACAGACATATAATGACTTACACAGACATATGACAACTTACACAGACAAATAACGGCTTGCACAGACAAATAACAGCTTGCACAGACAAATAACGGCTTGCACAGACATATAAAGGCTTGCACAGACATATAACAGCTTACACAGAGATATAAAGGCTTGCACAGACATATAACAGCTTACACAGACATATAACAGCTTGCACAGACATATAACAGCTTACACAGACATATAACGGCTTGCACAGACATATAACAGCTTACACAGACATATAACGGCTTGCACAGACATATAACAGCTTGCACAGACATATAACAGCTTACACAGACATATAACGGCTTGAACAGACAAATAACGGCTTACACAGACATATAACGGCTTACACAGACATATAACAACTTTCAAAGACATAGAACGGCTTACACAGACAAATAACGGCTTACACAGACATATAACAACTTACACAGACATATAACAACTTACACAGACATATAATGACTTACACAGACATATGACAACTTACACAGACAAATAACGGCTTACACAGACATATAACTGCTTACACAGACAAATAACGGCTTACACAGACATATAACAGCTTACACAGACATATAAAAACATACACAGACAAATAACGGCTTACATAGACATATAACCACTTACACAGACATATAACGGCTTACACAAACATAAGCTTACATAGATATATAACGGCTTACACAGACATATAATGGCTTACACAGATATATACCGGCTTACACAGACATATAACGGCTTTCACAGACATATAACAACTTACACAGACATATAACGACTTACACAGACATATAACAGCTTACACAGACATATAATGACTTACACAGACATATAACGGCTTACACAGACATATAACAGCTTACACAGACATATAACAGCTTACACAGACATATAAAAACATACACAGACAAATAATGGCTTACACAGACTTATAACGGCTTACACAGACATATAACAGCTTACACAGACATATGACAGCTTACACAGACATATAGCAGCTTACACAGACATATAACAGCTTACACAGACATATAAAAACTTACACATACAAATAACGGCTTACACAGATATATACCGGCTTACACAGACATATAACGGCTTGCACAGACAAATAACGGCTTGCACAGACATATAATGACTTACACAGACATATAACGGCTTACACAGATATATACCGGCTTACACAGACATATAACGGCTTGCACAGACAAATAACGGATTGCACAGACATATAACGACTTGCACAGACATATTACAACTTACACAGATATATAACAACTTACACAGACATATAACAGCTTACACAGACATATAACAGCTTACACAGGCATATAACAACTTACACAGACATATAACAGCTTACACAGACATATGACAGCTTACACAGACATATGACAGCTTACACAGACATATAACAGCTTGCACAGACAAATAACGGCTTGCATAGACATATAACGGCTTGCACAGACAAATAACGGCTTACACAGGCATATAACATCTTACACAGACATATAACAGCTTACACAGGCATATAACAACTTACACAGACATATAACAGCTTACACAGACATATAACGGCTTGCACAGACATATAACAGTTTACACAGACAAATAACGGCTTGCACAGACAAATATGGCTTGCACAGACATATAACGGCTTGCACAGACATATAACAGCTTGCACAGACATATAACGGCTTGCACAGACAAATAACGGCTTGCACAGACAAATAACAGCTTGCACAGACAAATAACGGCTTGCACAGACATATAACGGCTTGCACAGACATATAAAAGCTTACACAGAGATATAAAGGCTTGCACAGACATATAACAGCTTACACAGACATATAACAGCTTGCACAGACATATAACAGCTTACACAGACATATAACGGCTTGCACAGACATATAACAGCTTACACAGACATATAACGGCTTGCACAGACATATAACAGCTTGCACAGACATATAACAGCTTACACAGACATATAACGGCTTAAACAGACATATAACGGCTTGCAAAGACAAATAACGGCTTGCACAGACATATAACGGCTTACACAGACATGAAACAGCTTACACAGACATATAATGGCTTGCACAGACAAATAACGGCTTGCACAGACATATAACGGCTTACACAGACATATACCGGCTTGCACAGACATATAACAGCTTACACAGACATATAACAACTTGAACAGACAAATAACGGCTTACACAGACATATAACGGCTTGCAAAGACAAATAACGGCTTGCACAGACATATAACGGCTTACACAGACATGAAACAACTTACACATACATATAACGGCTTGCACAGACAAATAACGGCTTGCACAGACAAATAACGGCTTACACAGACATATAACGGCTTACACAGACATATAACGGCTTACACAGACATATAACGGCTTACACAGACAAATAACGGCTTACACAGACATATAACGGCTTGCACAGACAAATAACGGCTTGCACAGACAAATAACAGCTTGCACAGACAAATAACGGCTTGCACAGACATATAACGGCTTGCACAGACATATAACGGCTTACACAGACATATAACGGCTTGCACAGACAAATAACGGCTTACACAGACATATAACGGCTTGCACAGACAAATAACAGCTTGCACAGACAAATAACGGCTTGCACAGACATATAACGGCTTGCACAGACATATAACGGCTTGCACAGACATATAACGGCTTACACAGACATATAACAGCATACACAGACATATGACAGCTTACACAGACATATAGCAGCTTACACAGACATATAACAGCTTACACAGACATATAAAAACTTACACATACTAATAACGGCTTACACAGATATATACCGGCTTACACAGACATATAACGGCTTGCACAGACAAATAACGGCTTGCACAGACATATAATGACTTACACAGACATATGACAACTTACACAGACATATAACGGCTTACACAGATATATAACGGCTTACACAGACAAATAATGGCTTACACAGACATATAACAACTTACACAGACATATAACAACTTACACAGACATATAATGACTTACACAGACATATGACAACTTACACAGACATATTACGGCTTACAGAGACATATACAAGCTTACACAGATATATAACGGCTTACACAGACAAATAATGGCTTACACAGACATATAACAACTTACACAGAGATATAACGGCTTACACAGACATATAACAGCTTATACAGATATATAACGGCTTACACAGACAAATAACGGCTTACACAGACATATAACAACTTACACAGACATATAATGACTTACACAGACTTATGACAACTTACACAGACATATAACGGCTTACACAGACATATAACAACTTTCAAAGACATAGAACGGCTTACACAGACAAATAACGGCTTACACAGACATATAACAACTTACACAGACATATAACAACTTACACAGACATATAATGACTTACACAGACATATGACAACTTACACAGACAAATAACGGCTTACACAGACATATAACAACTTTCAAAGACATAGAACGGCTTACACAGACATATAATGACTTACACAGACATATGACAACTTACACAGACAAATAACGGCTTGCACAGACAAATAACAGCTTGCACAGACAAATAACGGCTTGCACAGACATATAACGGCTTGCACAGACATATAACAGCTTACACAGAGATATAAAGGCTTGCACAGACATATAACAGCTTACACAGACATATAACAGCTTGCACAGACATATAACAGCTTACACAGAGATATAACGGCTTGTACAGACATATAACAGCTTACACAGACATATAACGGCTTGCACAGACATATAACAGCTTGCACAGACATATAACAGCTTACACAGACATATAACGGCTTGAACAGACAAATAACGGCTTACACAGACATATAACGGCTTACACAGACATATAACAACTTTCAAAGACATAGAACGGCTTACACAGACAAATAACGGCTTACACAGACATATAACAACTTACACAGACATATAACAACTTACACAGACATATAATGACTTACACAGACATATGACAACTTACACAGACAAATAACGGCTTACACAGACATATAACTGCTTACACAGACAAATAACGGCTTACACAGACATATAACAGCTTACAAAGACATATAACGACTTACATAGACATATAACCACTTACACAGACATATAACGGCTTACACAAACATAAGCTTGCATAGATATATAACGGCTTACACAGACATATAATGGCTTACACAGATATATACCGGCTTACACAGACATATAACGGCTTTCACAGACATATAACAACTTACACAGACATATAACGACTTACACAGACATATAACAGCTTACACAGACAGACATATAACAACTTACACAGACATATAACAACTTACACAGACATATAATGACTTACACAGACATATAACGGCTTACACAGACATATAACAGCTTACACAGACATATAACAGCTTACACAGACATATAAAAACATACACAGACAAATAACGGCTTACACAGACTTATAACGGCTTACACAGACATATAACAGCTTACACAGACATATGACAGCTTACACAGACATATAGCAGCTTACACAGACATATAACAGCTTACACAGACATATAAAAACTTACACATACAAATAACGGCTTACACAGACATATAACGGCTTGCACAGACAAATAACGGCTTGCACAGACATATAATGACTTACACAGACATATGACAACTTACACAGACATATAACGGCTTACACAGATATATACCGGCTTACACAGACATATAACGGCTTGCACAGACAAATAACGGATTGCACAGACATATAACGACTTGCACAGACATATAACAACTTACACAGACATATAACAACTTACACAGACATATAACAGCTTACACAGACATATAACAGCTTACACAGGCATATAACAACTTACACAGACATATAACAGCTTACACAGACATATGACAGCTTACACAGACATATGACAGCTTACACAGACATATAACAGCTTGCACAGACAAATAACGGCTTGCATAGACATATAACGGCTTGCACAGACAAATAACGGCTTACACAGGCATATAACAGCTTACACAGACATATAACAGCTTACACAGACAAATAATGGCTTGCACAGACAAATAACGGCTTGCACAGACATATAACGGCTTGCACAGACATATAACAGCTTGCACAGACATATAACGGCTTGCACAGACAAATAACGGCTTGCACAGACAAATAACAGCTTGCACAGACAAATAACGGCTTGCACAGACATATAACGGCTTGCACAGACATATAACAGCTTACACAGAGATATAAAGGCTTGCACAGACATATAACAGCTTACACAGACATATAACAGCTTAAACAGACATATAACAGCTTACACAGACATATAACGGCTTGCACAGACATATAACAGCTTGCACAGACATATAACAGCTTACACAGACATATAACGGCTTGAACAGACAAATAACGGCTTACACAGACATATAACGGCTTGCAAAGACAAATAACGGCTTGCACAGACATATAACGGCTTACACAGACATGAAACAGCTTACACAGACATATAACAGCTTACACAGACAAATAACGGCTTGCACAGACAAATAACGGCTTGCACAGACATATAACGGCTTGCACAGACATATAACAGCTTGCACAGACATATAACGGCTTGCACAGACAAATAACGGCTTGCACAGACAAATAACAGCTTGCACAGACAAATAACGGCTTGCACAGACATATAACGGCTTGCACAGACATATAACAGCTTACACAGAGATATAAAGGCTTGCACAGACATATAACAGCTTACACAGACATATAACAGCTTAAACAGACATATAACAGCTTACACAGACATATAACGGCTTGCACAGACATATAACAGCTTGCACAGACATATAACAGCTTACACAGACATATAACGGCTTGAACAGACAAATAACGGCTTACACAGACATATAACGGCTTGCAAAGACAAATAACGGCTTGCACAGACATATAACGGCTTACACAGACATGAAACAGCTTACACAGACATATAACGGCTTGCACAGACAAATAACGGCTTGCACAGACATATAACGGCTTACACAGACATTTACCGGCTTGCACAGACATATAACAGCTTACACAGACATATAACGGCTTGAACAGACAAATAACGGCTTACACAGACATATAACGGCTTGCAAAGACAAATAATGGCTTGCACAGACATATAACGGCTTACACAGACATGAAACAACTTACACAGACATATAACGGCTTGCACAGACAAATAACGGCTTGCACAGACAAATAACGGCTTACACAGACATATAACGGCTTACACAGACATATAACGGCTTACACAGACATATAACGGCTTACACAGACAAATAACGGCTTACACAGACATATAACGGCTTGCACAGACAAATAACGGCTTGCACAGAGAAATAACAGCTTGCACAGACAAATAACGGCTTGCACAGACATATAACGGCTTGCACAGACATATAACGGCTTACACAGACATATAACGGCTTGCACAGACAAATAACGGCTTACACAGACATATAACGGCTTGCACAGACAAATAACAGCTTGCACAGACAAATAACGGCTTGCACAGACATATAACGGCTTGCACAGACATATAACGGCTTGCACAGACAAATAACGGCTTACACAGACATATAACGGCTTGC